>NW_010132042.1:0-5703 GCF_000699245.1 Pterocles gutturalis | reverse complement strand
AGCAGGACTGTTACTCAGAAAGCAATACACAAAAAGGCAATTCTTCTTCTAGAAAAGAAAATTGGTTGCTATAGCAGTTTAAAATCCTTGAGGTCATCTGTATTTCATAAAAACTGTAGGAGTCATGAGGTTTAATCGCACTGAAGTCTTTGTTCCATACATTGTCTTTCTGCTCAGTATTCTTTTCTATGCATCATTACAATGTGCCTGAGACTTAAAAGGAAGATATCATGTGCCTAAGAGTTTATCAAGAATAATAGCAATAACACTCAATTTTGGAAGACAGCAAAAAATTAAAACTATTCATTAATTGAGTTTGCGGTACAGTTTCTTTTTAATTCTTTATCTTGTGTCATTCTCTTTACTGCTCAATTTTACAAGGAAATTATACTTTTGTGACCAGAAATACCCTTTTGTTCTGCATTTTATCTGAAGTTCTGTTGGTGTTCAAAGCCTTTAATTAAATATTAGAACAAATGCATTAGTAAAGATACCACTTTTTTCTCCTTAAAAGGTATTGAAACAATTTATTAGTGTTCTACACCAATTATAGTCGTGTTACAGTGTCTGTAACAGGCTTGTTCAGTTTATTAATAATTCATGCAAACTGCCGTGGGTTTAAGGAAGGAACTATACCGCATATTGACATATGAGAGTGAAAGAAAACTTAACACATAAATGTGTTAAAATGTGTTTTTTAACACATAAATGTGTTAAAAACTTAACACTAGACACTTAAATGTCTTCTACATTTGTATGATATATGTATTTGCATATGCTTGTATGTGCAGAGAGAGAAGGAATGTGATTCTTAAAGCTTTATTATCGTGGATTTGAGATGTCTGTGCTACTTAGAAATGAGAACCTGAGGTTCTGCATCTCATCTAAACCCAAACCTTATCGTGACATTATATATGGTTTGTACAGTCGCTCTATACAAGGAGAGTTGTGTTAGAGTGTTTTAAAGTAGTTATTTGAAATGTTTCCTGTATGTCTACTTAAAAGTGATATATAAAAAGCGACAATTCCGACATGTCATTCTGATTCTCTCCAGTATTAGGAACTCGTGTCTTATTTCTGTAGTACTAGGAAAATACATGTTAAAATAGAGAATTATGTGAACAATAGGAGGTTTTTCATAACCCTTATCATTTTATGAGTATTACTAGTTTTAGGGGGAGGGTTAGAATATTAGTGTTCATTGCATATACAAGTTAGCTGTGGATGTATGTATATATGCTGCATACATTTTTTGAGGGTTCCTAATACAGTTCATTTAATGCCTTTGGGGATTGACTCACCCACAGGAGAGGCTGTGGGTGTTGTGAGACTTTTTTAAGTCAGGCAGCAACAGCTGGAGCTACAGCTCCTGTGGGACACGGAGAAGTTCAGGAGGGCAGAGCTGAAGGTCAGCGTGATCCAAGGCAAAGCTGGTACATCAAGCTGACAAGCTAAGCATGTCAGTATTTTATAATAGGGTGTTCCAGATGGAGCAAAAATTCTGCTGAGGATACTGAGCTGCCCTCACTATCCTCAAGCAAAATTTCTCAGCATTTTCTGTCCCTGTGGTGCAGTCCACTGGGGTGTGGCAGATTACTGTACTTCCAGGAGCTTACAAGGGAAGAATTTTGGGGACTGTGTCCATCAGAAAACCTGCTGGTGGGTTATGAAGCCCAGATGTCCACCCACTGGGCCTGCGGGCCAAATACCACATCTGCCCTCTGAGAGGGGTCATGTACTCAACCTTGTCTCACTCCAGCCTGTGGGACTTCGCGCTGGAAGAGCAGCAGTCAGCTCCTGAGCAGGTGGAAACATCTCTTGGCCAAGAGCATGGTGGAGCCCAGGACCTACAAATCATACTTTCCAGCCCTTGAGCTGGGAGGCTGCAGAGGGACCTTTGGAGAATGACACTGTAAGATCAGGGAAGAGACTGACAGTGGGAAAGGGGAGGTGATTGAGGTGGTCATGGGAGAAGGTTACATATAGGGCATTGAGGTTAACATACGTGGTTATCTACCTCTCAGAGACAGTCCTGCTGTCCGTTGCATGTTTTGACTAGGGGATGGCAGTCCTTCACAGTCCATTCCTTTTGGGCTGACTTCCTTGCAAGCTGTTGATAGCATAGCATTTGGTAGAGGAGCCTCAAAGAAATCCTGTGGTGCCTACCATCTTGTAGTTAACTGTCTGTGCAGTGTGGCATTGATGGGTCTTCCCATCTCTAGCTGACAGCACCTCTGTCATGTGGCAATAGCTTCCTGAATTCCAGAAGTTCAGACATTTAGGGAAATGAGCTTTGGGAGTCATGAGCTAGAGTTTCAAGGCAGGTGCAATTTCCCAGCACAGGGTGTTGACTATGGCCTCTGGTAGTGAAAGCTTTGCTTGAGAAGAAGCCTGGCCAAGGTGAAGCGCAGGGTGGATGTGCCTGTTGCTTGGGGCAAGTGAATTAAAGCCGCTATCATGAATGTTCCTCTCTTGATCCCCTTGGCTCACAGAACTGAAGCTGAGCCTAGGGTGAAACTACCAGAGGCTGTTAAAAGGCAGCATTTCGTGCCTGAGCTTGCCATTGCATTAAATAATTCATTGAATCTGGCCTTTCAGAGCAGTACATTGTAGCTAACAGAATGAATATAAAAAGAGTATAAAAAGGAAAATAATATCAAGTGGGAGTAGGAAGGCAATATAAACTTTATTTGCAGTGCTGTCCGTTCCTGAAAGTGTGCTGGTAATTGGACGTGGTTAGGGAAGAGCAGCAAAAATGAGCCAGAAGTTGTCGCTTTTATGAGAGACATAAGAAGCTCAGACTCATTAGGTTATTGCAGGAGACACCAACCAAGATAGCTTTATTTGAATGCAAATCTGAACAAGGAAGAATAGCAGGCACCTCTTCAGCTTAGAGGGAAAGTACCATCCAGCCCTATGAAGCTGCAGCTGGTAACACCGAGAGAGATGAGAGTGAGCAAACTGTGGTCGTTTGCCACCATTTCAGGTCTTTAAATGAGGGTCTTGTATCTGTTCGGAAGAATGGGCTGTAGCTCAAGCAGAAGTTAAGGCCTTCACAAAACACCTAGCAACTGTGGTTAGTAGGTGAGCTTGTGTTTCCCAGGAAGTCAGATATGGGTTGTATGTTGGTCTTCAGACCTTTGAATGTATAAGGGTAATGACACTGGCCTATCTCATAGCTGAATTCTGACTATGAGCAGCTCAAGAAACTGTGCTCAGTCCCTATGGCATTATCAGCCCTTACTGGAAAGGTGTGACTTTTCCAGCAAGGTGGCAAAATGTGTATCTTACAGCAGTAACTTTCTGCTCTTGGTCTCTTGCTCACTATGCCCTTATTCTGTCTACCTGCACTTGCACTGTCATGCAGAGTATCTTTGAAAGGCTTGCCCATAACTGGATGTGTTCTCCTGCACTGCGCCCTCACCAGATATCGATGCTATACAGGATGCTATGCAGGACATGCCTTCTTTTGGTTGATTTTTTTAAAATTTTTTTTAAGGTGTGCATTGTTTCACTGGAGCTAGTGAGCATTTTTTTAGTGGAAGTGAAATGCAGCATGATAAGCAGTTACTTTTCTGATAGACAGTACTGAACATACAGTTTACAGTGTGTTTCCTTCAGCTTTTAGTATTATTTTTTTCCTGCACTGAATGCTTGGAAAAGTTCTGTTTTGACAATT
This sequence comes from Pterocles gutturalis, assembly GCF_000699245.1. Taxonomy (NCBI): domain Eukaryota; kingdom Metazoa; phylum Chordata; class Aves; order Pterocliformes; family Pteroclidae; genus Pterocles; species Pterocles gutturalis. The sequence continues at coordinate 2,024 of NW_010132042.1, read as the reverse complement.
ACAGCTCTGAATGTCAGAAACAGTAGGAAGAAATAATAGTTTGGTTTGGTTGTACTGTGGTGAAGATGATGGCATAAGTGCCTTAGTCTGATAGGGTTTATGGATCTAAGACTTAGGGTTTTTTTAAACAACAATTTATTTACAGTAGTGATAATTACTCCTAATGTCTTGATTAGAAAGATGACATTTTACCAAAGGATGGTGTGCAGTAGGTACTTTGAATAGCTACTTTACTGCACGTTTTTTGAAATGTAGTCGTGTTACACTTCAGATATTTCACAGAAATCAGTCTATTGAGTAAATACTAAGCTTTAAAAAACTGTTCCAATATGTGCTTGTGTAAGTGTTTGATAGATGCTTCGGAACAGTTAAATTGTCTCAAGCAAAAAATATTGGGATTTTGAATTGCCTGCTGTCTTCATAGTACTCTCTTTGTGACAGATTACTAATATCTCCATGAGAGTTTTTCCTTCATCTGCTGCTTTAGAATAATTACAGTGCTTTTGCATATGTGTCATTAGCAATGAGGGGGGGGAAAAAAAAAGCTCTTGTCAAGGCTGTTCATTTAGTTAGCTGATGCATGAAGCAGGATAATATGAATTTCCCAGTAGGATACCAGCTGCTGCTCATTGTGCACCACCAATGCACTGTTTTGTTATTTCAGAGAAGGTAATATCATTATAAACATGGATTTTTATGTCTGTCTTCATTTATAAAGACAAACGTCAGTGGCTCTTTGGTCAAAAATACATTTGTTATGATAGCTGTTTAACGATACTGTTATTATTGTAAATAGAGCAACAAACCACAGCATTTTACAATTATTAAACATGATACAGTGGTAGAGATAGTGCTGTTTCCCCCTATGCTACCAGTGCCAGATCTATTAAAGCTCCTGCCCATTGAAACAGTCAAGTGCAAATGAAGCAATTCTACAGCTTTGTAAATTAATTGTTTTTTTATTTACCTGAGATAGATGATGGATTTGTTTTTGGAGGCACAGAGAATCATGTCGGTTTTATTTTTCTGTTTAGGGACAGCTCTGATCATGATTAATATTCTGAATGTTGAATCTATAAATGATGCGTCCGTAACTGTAAGTGCTAAAATGTATACTGCCTGCTTCTAGAAATACTTATCTTTTGCTTTCTGAGAAGTGCCTACTGCTTTAAGGCTTTGTTAAGGGAAACATTTGACAAAGATCTCTTAAGAGCAACAGAAAAGGTGTCGCTTTGCCACCTGTGCTTAGTTTTCTTGGGAACTACAGAGCAATGTTCATACTCCAGCAAAATGGGTCTGATCCAAAGCCTGTTAAAGACCGTGGAAATCTTATGATGGATTTCAAGGGGATTTGGATCAGGCTGTTTATGGATAACCCTATGGGTTACTCATGGCTCTATGTGTAGCCTGCCAGTTTATTTAAGATATAACTCTCAAATGGTGGAACAGCTTTAAGAAAGCATTTACATATTTGATCTAAGGTAATTCAAGGAGTGGTTTTGTGATGTGCCGCTCCTGGTGGCTACCCATGCCAGCCACTGCAGATCCCTTTCCCATCGCTCTCCCTGATCATCTTTGCTTTCCTATCACTCTCCTTTCTCTGAAACTGGGTGCCTACCAAGGGATTCCAAAAACACGAAATGAAAATTAGATATTTCAAGTAGGCCAAACCCATTTTTAAGGTAATGCCATATATTGCAAAACAAAACTGTAGAGGAGCAAGACACTGGAGGAGTTTTTAGTGTGTTAGGTTTTATGACTCTGTATAAATGACAATAAATGACAGTTGGAAATAAATTAAATGATGCAGAGCTTTAGTTTTGCGGTTGCTTTGAGCCTCAGTAGGATGGTTTATGCACTAGCTTTACTGTCATTTTTTCACTGCATCACCCTCTGTTTGTACTGATTTCACATCAGTAGGTGTAGAGGCACGTGGAGCACAGCGGAGGTCTGTCGTAGCTTACAATAGCAGCCTTTGACTTCACTTTCTGGCTACAAGAGTGTCTTGGTGTCAGGACCACCAC
>NW_010132041.1:0-11204 GCF_000699245.1 Pterocles gutturalis | reverse complement strand
CCGGGTCATTCTATGATTCTATGATCTTGCTAATACACATCTATGCTAGCACACATTAGCCTGAAAAAGGATCTAAAGCCTTTACCATCTCTGTCTTCACATTAAAGCATAGTGTGAAAACCAACCACCTTGGAGTAACAGCAGCTCAAAAAAAGTATCCGTTTGAGAATCTCCTGATTTCCAAGTCACACACACAAAGTTCTTGGCACTCTGCCATAAGTACATTCAATTGATTCCATACAAAGAGAATGCCCTTCGATTTTTATTGTATGGTCAGCTAAACCACTTGGGCAGGTTTACCTTGATTACAAGTGACAACTGCTAACTGAGAAGGCTCTGCAACACCCCTAGATGCTGGAACAAACAGCCTTCAGTTCCAGATATGGGAGAGAGAGACTATTTGTCCTTTTTTTTCTTTCCAGAACTCCTTAGAAAGAAACTCTTGGATCATGGTTTGGGGAAGGGTGGGCACATAGAAACGGAAAGTCTCTTAAATAAAAAATATTGGATGGTAAACCAATCCTTATATTTGTAAGAAGCTTAACAAAGGGACTAGCAACCACTTGTCATGCTGCTCTTACTATTGTTTGTACTGTAACAACGGGATTGTTTAACAAAGCATTGTAACAGTTATGGAGTAAAATGTAAGATGTGTTTATTCAATGCATGTAAACAGTTCCATTTCACTGTTCAGTAAATATTAGCACAGAGAGTTTAAATGGGCTCTTCTCATACACAGTTTTAAAAATCTAAGTACTTAAATGTTGACAGCCATAAAGAAGTCATCATTTTGAAATGAAAAATGTATACTACCTTTCAAACTTGTGGTACAGTGCAAGTAATACATCGTATTTCTTTTTCAGCCTTGATACAGTGCTATCAACTTTAGTGCTTACAGTATCCACGTTAACATCCACCTCTTTCAGAAACTGAAAAAATCTGCATACACTGAAAAAAAAAAGGACAAAGGTGCCAGATTATCGTAACTGAGAATGACCACTATGCAACAGCTCTTTAAAAACCCCACCAAAACCCACTGCCTTGCTTCACTAGACTCCAGTATACTCTTACTGCAACTAGCAGTGACTGAGAACCTTGCTTTGGAAAAACCTACTTGCTTACCTCTAGCCCCATATACCACCTTTACGTTTCGCAGATGTAGGAAAACTGTTCAACTAGGCCGCACAGGCCTCTTGCGATACCAGCTCTACTACAGAAAGAGAATTTTCTCGGCTAGCACAGATATTGCCTTTGGAAGTCAGAATTTGCTAACTAGACACATCTTTATTCACTGCTCTGCCAGTAAAACCACAAATATCCAACACAGACACCTCAACTTTTCTGTTCTAGCTAAAAGTTCTACTTTAGAAATGTTCTTATTACTTTAAGAACATGAACCTTCATTCCATCCACGCTAAAGAGAGACCTAGCAATGAAAAATTGAGATGAATGCATTAAATTACACGGAATTTTAAGTCTTTCAACAGGCATTGGAGGCAAAGACAGCTCCACCCTTTGGAAATACTACTACACAGGGCACCAAAGTTTTCCCTACTCATCCATGTAATATTATGGCCACTAAGAAAGCATTTTGTTGTTTTGTTCATAATCAAAACAAGCAGATTACTAAAAATCAAGGAGGAGGAAGCTATCATATATATTCAGCTATTTCAACTACATCAAATATATTTTGATCCCTTATCAGAATATAGGATTCTGAGAGATTTTTTGATCTTTGTCAGATTAGAAAACAGAATATAAAACAGTCAAAGTTCATTTGGGAATTCTTTCATCGTGGAATGAAAAACCTTTCCAACATATCTGTGTGGCTCTAGAGGATAAGATGACTGGTAGAAATCTGCCAGACTGACGTTACAGCTGACAAAAAGCACAGGGCTAAAAAGCAATTGAGTATTGCCAAAACAAAAATCAGCAGAGTAATAGCTTACTCTTTGAAACCCCAAGGGAAAAAGTCTCTTTCAGTTTGCAGCACAAGTTGGTCTGTACTCAGGTGGAACACACTGAACATCACAGCACAAATGCAATTAGATTTCATCCACACAGTTCCAACTCAGTCAAGACTGAAAAGATAAGTCAAAACATAGGACCTGACCACTGCTCTGGGAGACAACGTGAGGTAGGAGAAGCATAAATAAGTCTAATCACAACCGACAAGTTCCAAGGAAAGGATATTTAACGCCAAGCTAGGGTTACCACCAGGACATGCCCAGCATTCTGCCTTAGCCTCCTGCCTTAGAGCACCCGAAGGCTCTGCTCCTGCATGTGATTTCAACGCACAGCACAGTTATTAGGCAGACAGCACTGGAATCCTTTCCTTAGATAAATCTACCACAAGGGCATGCCTATTGCTATTGCCACCTAAATTTACCTTAAAAGCGGGTATTGTCCTATAATCTTGATTTCTGTATTATGAACTTTGTGAATATACAACGTAACAGAAACAATCCTCTAGAAAAAGGCACGTACAAAAGCACAAAATTTAGATTCACATTAAAATGTTTGAAAAAGAACAGCATGCTGGCAAACTATTTGAAGAGCAACATTTTTTTCCACTTCCTGACTTAGCCTAAGCCTAATGTTAGAAAAAAGGTTTTACAGAAAATCCTGATACAGGGAAAGAAAGGAAAATATTTTCAGTGTAATTTACACAAGTTAAATTGATGAAGAATTTAGGTTGAGCAAGAACAAGAATCAGCTGTATGATACAATCAAAGCCAATCGCAATTGAATCAAACAAGTATCATTGTTCCCTCAACTAAAATATGATAGCAAGACTCCTAGTTTACAAAAATATACAGAATTCCCTTAAGTAACCTTCATTGTAAAATCAGTTAGCCTGAGATGCACAGTCACAATGCTTTAAAAACATTCTCTTTATAAAAACATTGACTAGTTAATTGTTGAAATCTAAATTCACACAAATTAACTTACCTTATGCTTATGCTTTTCAGAAGCTCTGTGAAAGTGAATGCCATTTCATCCAGATCAATCGCTACAATAAAGATACAGACTCCCCATGTTTCCTTTTTCCTTTTGTTATAAGCCTTTTAGAAAAAGATAAAAGTTTTTATTTTTATTATGCAATAAAAGTGGGTAATATATGGAAAGCATTAATTTGTCCAAACTAGACTAAAATGGTAAAACAAAACACCCTTAAGCAAGCATTTGACTATGATAGCCAATTATCTGATAACTGAAAATCATTACAAGTTTTACATTACAAATTGAAGACCAAGCACTTCAACTCTTATTCCTAGAGTACAAGATCAATTTTACCCAGGCAATTCTGTAAGGCTTTGAAATAGAAGTTTTGGTTCCACTGAACATTTATGCAAAGCAGAAACCATGATTTTTTTTTTTAAGTTACTATGTTGACCATAACAAGACACTGAAGGTTAAGGCATCAGGAGAGAAGCCATAAGAAAGAAATACAAAATCATTAAAAGGACAGGCAATAAATACAAACTTTATTCTCCAGCTAGGTCTCAACCACTTATCACAGCCGAACCACAAACCCATCTCTTTGTTTAGTAAAGTGTGATAGTAATAAGCACCTTCAGGCATTTTCCTACCATACATCTACACTTAAGGTGTACTTCTGCTCCTTAGAAGTAAGGTACAACCTTTAACTGATCATCGTTCAACAAAGAAAAGCCATCCCCCAGTGACAGGCGTGCCATCCACATGGAGTTCACTCTTGATAGTTCATAAGGCAGTCACTCGGAGACAGCCAGGCATCAGTTATGATTCCTGGACCCTTCCACCAAAACAGCATCTCCATGGAAAACCTCTAAAGAGGAATGTTTTGTAGAAGCATGGGAGAAAAAAGCCAAGAAGATATACCACAGGTTTGGGAAACAAAGCTATACTGAAGACAGGACTAGGTGTGGGTGCAGCCCTGCAAGGCTCCAGTAAACTCATAAAATACTCTTTGGACATTTCACATCCTTGTAAATAAAATTCCAACACCACCCGGGCCAATAGCCACTTCAGCAAAGGAGCAGAGTTTGAGCGTGTCTCTCAGCAGCTCTAGGTCAGATGGGTCATCCGTTACAGGACAGAAGTGAAACAGACCCCAGGGAGCAACTAAGCTGAAATACTGAATCCCTGCTCTGCTACGCTGCTTAGTTTTAGCCTACTCCCTGGCCTACTTTTTTTTATCCTTTCCCCGACCACTCCACCTAGCTGCCTCCTGGACAACACCAATGCAAGCCACAGGGGCCAGTTCACTCAAGAAAATACTCCCAAAAGGCAATAGCAATAAGACTGCACCAGATGTGGCTCCCTCCATCTGACATGGCCTTCCTAAACTACCCCAAAAGGCTCCGCATCCTCAGCACCCGTTCATGCCCTTGCTTACTCAGCAGTGAAACCATGACAAATACCTTGCCCTGCCCATAAATGATACAACAACAATTTCACTAACACTGACAACTACTGAATATATTTTTTTCTGCAGTTCTGCAATTGCTCTGCTTCTTTCTTGGGACCAGTGTTTATAAATCCATGAAGACTGGCTGGGGCCTCCTCCAAAGAATGAAAATTTTCATTGGTTTGTGCAACTGATAAAAGTTATAGTATAGGCTGGGATGCTAAAGTAACCAGCCACCTTCAACAACATGGTAGTTGTCCATTACTTACATTACTACTTTCTTCCTGCATTCCTGTTTGAGCATTTCTATGAATAACAAGACACTGAAGGTTAAGGCATCAGGAGAGAAGCCATAAGAAAGAAAGCCATAAGAAAGAAATACAAAATCATTAAAAGGGCAGGCAATACCTTGTACAACAGAAAATTATTTTGAAAGAAGCTATTAACAGACTGAGATGCACTTGATGATACATAAAGGAATGGATAATAATATCAAATAATCACTGTCTCTTTGTTTATTGGGAACTCTCACTTTTTAGATATTTTATGTATCATCATATACCATAGCAACCTACAGATGAGGCAAAAAAAATTGTTCTCAAGGGTGTTTATCACAGAAGAAAGGCTTTGCTATGAGATGCGCTCCTGCTGTCTCAGCCAGTCTCAACAACCCTTTGCTGACAGGTACAACAAGCTACCAGGCACACAAGAACAAAAATGTTGGATGGGGAGGTCCATTTTACTGTATTAATATGCCTGTGATGTGTTGTAAAAAATCTTGAAGGTTAAGGCTAGTTAGTGACCTAATAAGAAGGATGACTACTCACTTACCAAGGACAGCACTACCACTGGAGTCAGTTGACCTTGTTTAATAAAGAAGTTCCCCTCACTTCATGCTCCTGCAAACTCAGCAATGACATTGGTCTGTAAATACAGCTTGTAGGAGGACTGAGTGCTACAAAGTGGTGAAATTGTGTCTAGTTTGCTGCCTATCCAAACAAGACTAGTTCTCCTAGATGGCTTAGCTCTGCCCTAGGAGGACGAATGCTTGACTGCTGTACCAGTGGTTCATTTGGTAAGAGTGAGGTCTGGTTTTGCAAGAATAATTTTTAAGCTTCTTATCCAGTACAGTCTGGGGCAATAACTCATTTGTTTTTACCATTAAACAAGACAGCAGACTCAGAGGCAACCTGTCAATCCACCAGATTCAAACCATTATGAGGAGTCAAACTCTAACATCAAGACTACCCCCTACCCACTCCTGATGTTACAGGATGCTCTGGGCACCTTCTCCTCAACCAGACAGATGTCAGATCACTGCTAGCCTAACAAAAAACATTACAAAGAACCCAGGATAAACTAATTGATTATGATTGTTTTCTAGTAGTAAAGAAAAGGTGAGCAGCTCTTGAGTGTGCCTTTCTCTTCACATCAGCTGCATGAGGGAGGAGAGGAAGACACCAAGAACACCAGACTGGATTATCTTACCAGCTACTGCTGGGTAAAACACTCAAAGATGCAGGTAAACTGCAGTTTCCTCAGAACATCAGACTATCTGCCCATACCCATGCATGAGGACTTGAGTTATTTCGATACATAAAATGTAAACATCATGGGGTAGGAGAAGGGGAGTAGAGACAACTCATGGCAGGGGGGTTGGAACAGTATGATCTTGAAGGTCCTTTACAACCCTAAGCATTCTATGATTCTATAAGGAGAGGTCTTCCTGGCAAGTCAGACTCCTGAGTATTCTCCTCCTCACACCCCCTCCCTCCCAAAGCTCACAGACATTTTTCAAGTCCTGTCCTATATAAATGAGTTAAAGCTGACTGCGGAACAAAAATGCAGCAGCATCACTCAGTTCAACTATTTTGCCATTGTCATAACTGCAGGGGAGCCAATCCTATGACACAAATTAACAGTTTGTTTACAGCCAAAGCCAGATGATTCATCCCAGATGGACCTGAGGGCATGGGAATGGATGCAAGACAAATTCACAGCCAGAAATTCATTTCTGAGGGTTTTCTTCTTGACCACAGTCTGACTCAAGATCTTTGTTGATATAGTACCACTACCAAAACAGACACGACAACGGCTCAACATTTCTGAAATTGGCTGTCAGTTCCAATAAGATGACTTGCAAGTGTCCTTATTTCAACTCATCATGAACCAAAGCCTACAAATCACTAACTCAAAGAATATTTAGCACCTAGTAGTCTACATAGGTTTCTTTCTTTTTTTTATTTAGGATTCTGGGGAACCAATGCTGTAACTTCAGGCAATGCAGGTCAGTTCTGTTGAATCAACATAGTTTTCTGTAGAAAAAGATCTAAAACACTTACAAAGCCTTTCAAAATATTTATTTCTTATTCTAGACTTCCTATTACTACTGTTTAATCTATTTTTAGTAGATCATCAGTTTGCCTACATCTAGTGAAAACAACCTGGAGGAGTCAAAGGTTTAAAATGCTCAAACTGAACTATTGTGAAATTAGATTCTTGCCTCTCTTCTTTACAGATGTTGTTGCAAGGTGTTAAAGTCACTAACAGAAATAACTTCTGTTCTCTATATCAAGAGGTTCTCCAGTGCTAAACCAGTCACAAGGAGGAGATGGTCACAGGAAGTCTCAGTTCTAGCGCAGAGATATTTATTATTCTGTCAATACCCATAACAGTTTTGCTAACAGCCTACAAAAGTGATCCAGGAATAGAAACTTCAAATGATGTTGTGTAAAAGAAGATCAAGAGAAATGTACATGAGAAATATGCAAATGGGTATTTGAATCAAATGGGATATAGGATGTCACACTGTAAATACCAAAACCTAATTTTTGAAGGGGAAGATGTGGAACTTGTTGGCTTACCAAAACCTCAGCCACCACATCCTAATCAATACACAGAACTAGCTAGATGGTACAAGAAACATTCACAGGTGTATTTATGATTAGAAGGAGGGGGCAGGAGATGGCAGCGAAAAAGAACGAAGAAGCATTCACAACAGAACACTGATCAGAATTAAAACTTTTATTTCCTAGAAAAAAAAATCTGAAAGTGAATCCTGTACCCACTGTCTACATATAAGAAGTTCTGTGTAAAGACAGTTAGATCCTCAATTTTTCAGCAGTAACAGTTTTAAGGTTTCTATTGAACATGGTCTGGAATGATGGAAGGTTACCATTAATTCTCAACAGGTAAAATCAAATTCAAATACAGTATTAGCTAAAAGTAATGGAAGTCAATGGAAAATATTGAACTGATGAAAACAATTCTTCTGATATGAAAACTTCCATTACAATTTTCTTGCATGTAGCAAGACTGAAGGGGACATCAATCTTTTCCCAGGATGGGCCAAAGATGAGTAAAAAAAGAAACTGTACGTCAGTTAGCGATGCTTTTAAAGTTCAAGGCCACAACACACATGTGCAATGCATCTGCTACTAAGATACTGACTAACACCAGTAAGAGGCCATGGTGATGATTTATGTTTGCTTCGCAATTTTCAGTAGCTCTTTGGTTTTTGTTTAATAACAGAGGATCCTAAAATACCTGTAATTTTGCTTAGCCATCCAAAGCTTCAGTGGATTCAGATTCAGTTTAGCTGCAGTTCTATAAATAAGAGACAAAGCTCTAGATAGAAAGGACTTTACAGTCCTTTAGAGTCTAGGCAGAAAGCACCATAGGCTATCAGTGCTGATTCAGTACAACATTTCTGGAACCAGTGTTTGGCATTTTGTCTAAGAGATTTCAAGTTACAATTTTATCATAAGGAGTGTAATTAAACTCTGGCTGTCACAGAGGAAAGCTTTAATGTTCCCCAGCTACAAAGGCAAACATCACCATATTTAACAGACAGATGCAGGATTTTCAACAATCTCCCTCTGCAGGTCTAGTTTTTCCAACTACAAGACAGTCCCATTTTCCAGAAAGATTGTGTAACCATCTCTCTCCTGTCACCTTTCTTCTTCTTCTCATCCTCCACACCTCTCGGGGAGGGGGGGGGCAGTTCAGCTGTTTCAAGGATTCAAAGCCTAGCTGTGATAGGGCACAGATGTATATCCTTGACTGAAATTGCTGCAGAAACAGGTAAGTTGAGAGCACTGTAAGAAAAGCTACAGTGCAGAGCTACTCAAGATAAGAAAGGGGAAATTTCAGAGAGGTGTAGGATCATTAGTAGCTCAAAGATTCAAAAGAAGAAATGTCAGTGTGGAAAGGTGTGACATCCTGAATGAAAAAAACAGTGAGTCAGCCGGTTTTGGTGGTGCCAGTGGCTTCAGCAGCTGTTGGCACAGAAGATCCATTCCAGGAGCAGTGGATACTAACCTTTCTCCCACCTGGCCAGCAAAGCCTCTTTAGGTGTCTCACTGAAGCGCAGACACACTTAAGCTGATAGATCACTACATCCCAGCAATCTTTCGTGTGCATGTGGCAAAAATAATTGCTTTATACTTTCTAAGCTGCATATACTTTGTTTGCAGTCTCTTTGCACATGGTTACACATACCCTAAGTGACACAAAAAGGACAGTACTAGGAGACATTTTCACTTTAAGTCACTAAATATTCATTGAGCAAGGATACAGCAGGTGTTCAGACTAGATCCAAGCCCACATTTACACCCTGAATCTCTGCCAGTTACCACAGTACCTAATGTCTGAGCCACAGTGCTTGTGCTTCCTAGTTAGCACTACAAGTCTCCCCCACATCCTCAGAGGCTTGGCAGGCACAATTCTGAGATCAACCACAACGAACAAGGCCAGTATGCCAGGGAAAGTAAGGTTTCAGGTCTTTATGCTCTGTAAATAGCTTGAGAATGGGATCACTAGATGCTACCTCTGTTTCCATCAGTGGTCTGATGATCTAAGCCTCCTCAAGTCAAACCAACCACAGGGTTATACAGAAGTGTTCTGGTAGGTATTTGTCTCAGCTGGTGTCCTGCTGTTTCCTTTTTGCTTGAGAACAGAAAGCTGCTACATAAGCAGCTTCTCTTACAGTTCAGAACTGAACAAGTTAGCCCTGAACCATGTTGATTAAAACATACACAGCTGGTGCTTGCAGGACAAACACCAGGACAGCCCCTCCAACACATGACCTTTACAAGAGGGGAGAAAGGAGTGGGTATTTAAATACAGCCTCCTCCTGAGTCCCTACAATCTGAACCAGAGAGTCACCCTGAGAAGCCCTGCTCCGCATGACAACAGCCTGACTTGGAAAGAGAAGCAGCAATCGCCAGGCTGTTAATTCGCTTGACTTCACACCCAAGTGAAGCCTGCACTGGTCTCAGCTAGAAGTAGCAACTCCAGTGCCTGCCAGGTCCCCACAGAGGCACATGATTGCCAGCTTCCTCATTTCAACACCTTGCTGATACATCAGAAAGTTTGAGGAAGAGGCCTTGGATTGAACCACAATGTAATGTAGACTTTTTCTGTACATTGAATGGCTCTTAGCATAGGCCTTAATTGCAAGACAATAAATATTAGTTACATGTCATGATGAAGATCTAGTCGTTGCCCTGTTCTGAATAGGTAAAGGAGGTCATCTGCAGATGCTGAAGGGAAGGGTTTCAAACACCCTGTATCTTATCTGGCCACTACTAAGTGATGATCAGTGAAAATAAAATTTCACCTGTGAGTGAAATTTGCAGAATTATACTGAAATCTGCCTTGTTTTTTTCACCCATTAGAACCGTCAACTCTTGTTTCAGTTCATATAGAGGAACTTGAGTATGCTTTTAAGCAAATTTTCCCTGGGAACAACCACTGACAGAAATTGTATCTGTTACTGAAAGATGTTATCTCCCACACTGTTTCTGTGTTGTGTTGCAAAACTCAAATACCAAGAGCTAGCATACCCATACAGTGGTTTAAAAACCACAAACGAGGTATTCCTAGTGACAGCACAGCTGTGGCAGGTCAGCTCAAGTTGCAGAAGAATAAGCAGAAGTCACAACAAATATACGGATGCTAGCCCACACAGGTCTGTATAACAAAGCTTCGGTCATGATTCAATTGTATGGTAGCTGTTCTCCGACTTGGATTGTTGAGACAGTAGTAATACAGTGACAAGAAGGGGGGAAAAAAAAAATCATGAAAGGGCACAAAGTTTTAATCTGTTCACACATGCCCAATGACTAACTTTAAACGGAAATACCTCAACAACAAGTACGTACAAATTAACATTATGAAGTAGAAAAAAAGTTTAACACACAAGCATCCCTTGCTCTGCAATAGTCTTCTCCAGGCCCTTTCTACAGCCTCATAAAGGATGCAGTGGGAAGAAATACATAGAACCACGCAACGAGATGACCTGTACAAAGCTGACTCAGACATATTTGAAATAACTTGCAGTTTGAAGAATTAGCTAATTACATGCTGTTGTTTTGTACTATCATTTATTAGTAATCTAAAAGAATTCTTAAGTCCATACCTTTATTGGAAAACATTAACAAAAAAGGGAAATATATAGAAACCAGTTTATGTAGACAGGCACACAGCAACATCCAGCTTCAGCCTAACTGCACTCGGAAAAAAACAAAGTCATACCACACGAGCCTTGGCTGCCGGACACTTGGTCCCCAGTTCAGCAAAGTTACAGTTTAGTATTTCAAGCCGGGCACAGGCCAGACCCCGCAGCAGAGGGACGAGTTACAAGCAGCAGGTACTCCCTAGAGCTCCATCCACAGGCGATAAGCTCTCGTACATCTTCCACGCTTTCTCCCTCACGCCGTCCGACACTTTCAGAGCATCACAGAGCGCAACGAAGCCAGCTTCGCCAATTTCGAGCCTAGGAAAAGAAAAAGAAATCATCAGCGGGGAC
>NW_010132040.1:0-766 GCF_000699245.1 Pterocles gutturalis | reverse complement strand
TACTGGTCCTTACTGGGAGGGACTGGGATGCACTTCAGAGCCACTGGGACACACCCAGGAGCAACTGAGTGGTCCGGGGAGGTTCTGAGGGTCTACTGGGCCATACTGGGACCTACTGGGAGGCCCTAAAGGGTTACTGGTCCATACTGGGAGCCACTGGTATGCCCCTAGGAGCAACGGAGTGCATCATGGGAGGTTCTCAAGGCCTACTGGGACCTACTGGGAGGCCTTGAAGACCTACTGGTCCATACTGGTCCTTACTGGGAGGGAGTGGGATGCACTTCAGAGCCACTGGGACACACCCAGGAGCAACTGAGTGCATCCTGGGAGGCTCTCAAGGCCTACTGGGACCTACTGGGAGGCCCTGAAGACCTACTGGTCCATACTGGGAGGCACTGGGATGCACTTCAGAGCCACTGGGACACACCCAGGAGCAACTGAGTGCATCCTGGGAGGCTCTCAAGGCCTACTGGGACCTACTGGGAGGCCCTGAAGACCTACTGGTCCATACTGGGAGGCACTGGGATGCACTTCAGAGCCACTGGGACACACCCAGGAGCAACTGAGTGCATCCTGGGAGGCTCTCAAGGCCTACTGGGACCTACTGGGAGGCCTTAAGGGGCTACTGGTGTATACTGGTCCATACTGGGACTCACCTTCTTGCTCTCCGTGTTTCTCTTGAGCGCCCACCCCCCCTCGGGCAGCTTCTCGAAGTACTTCCGGGCTTTGGGGGCCTGCTCCAGCATGTGGGGGGGGGGGAGCCCCA
>NW_010132039.1:6493-24184 GCF_000699245.1 Pterocles gutturalis | reverse complement strand
CCCCGCCCGCGCAGTAGAATACCAGACAGGACATTTTTGAGTGAAATATCTGAAATTTGAACTTAGACTTGCAAGTCGTAAAAAAGAGAATCGGACTATGAGAAGAGCAGTACGTTGGTGGTCCCCACTGCTGCTGGTGATGTAGCCCCCATTCCTGCGCACAGATACGGATGTATCTCCTCAACAGGGACCTTGTGGATGTACCTGTGCACTCAAGAAATGTGACGTTTACACAATCAAATGTAAAATACAAACACAATCTACCTTGCAAGCTCTGGCAGCTATCCGGATTGTGGGGAAGGTCATTGAGATGTTGTTCTTCACTGGAGGCACTGCAGTGCTGGGGGAGGTGAGGACACCTCCCTTCTGGAGGCAACGGCAGCGGAGGAAAGTCAGCTCCAGTTTGGCCTTTGCAAGCAGAAGCTCTGCTAGCGTATGTGAGGCAGGAGGAAAATGCATCGGCACTCGAGGGCTCTGGCTGCTGGGAAGTGATGTGCGGTGTTCTGCAAAACAGGATTTCTTTGCTTTTGGTGCTTTATTGCATTCTCCAGCCATCAGGTCCTGCTGCTGGCATCATGGCCAGATCCTGACACTGGGTGAACGTCTCTGCTATTTAACCAAACCCTTGCACCTCTGCTATTTAACCAAAATGTTGTACTTAGACCACAGTTGAAGAGCTGGGGAAGAAGCTGGTATAAAGGCGGTTGGGACAGGTGTATTTGGGATAAAAGCTTCTTCTACTTCAATTAATTTTCTGTCAATATAAGCTGAATAATTAAAGGTGTGAGTGAAAGGCCGGGGAGTTGTTTCCCTTCCCTCTGGTGCACAGGCTGCGCTGAGATAACCGGGGAGCGGGGAGCACCTGGCGATGCGGTTGTCAGTCCGGCCGAAACGTGCTTGCACCACCTCACAGCCAAACCAGTCTGAGTTTCTATAGATAAATATCAACTGGGATCAAGGAATTTTTGATGCAGATCTCCTGGTATTAACACCAGTTTAGGCATTAGCATCAGCTGTGCGTATGACCCAGGGCAAGCCAGCATCTCTCTGGATGCAGGCGTGGGCCTCAAGGTGTTCTCGCCATCTTCAGGCAGAACTAGCAGTCATTACGGTATCTGAAAGATAAAGCAGATTACTTCCCCCTTTTTCCTCTTATTTCCAGAAACTGTGTTTCAAGTCCGTAGGCCAGGAGTGGCTGTATTTCCCAGGCGTGTCGTTAGAGCAGGTTGCAATAGATAACTGGCCATTTCTGCATCAAAATAATGGGAAATTGTTTCAGAATGGCATTAATCCAATAAAAAAAGTAAAAGCTCCTAAAGTGTAAAAGCTGGGGATCTTTTTCCTTAGAGAACAGACTAACGCTTGACCTGAAAAGTGTGAGACATCTCTATTTCTGGGGTGCGGCTAAACTCCTGCCTTGCTCAGGATTTCTTTTCCTCCCCCAGTAATCCTTTCCCGGTGCATCAAATGCAGGTGCAGGAGATTAATTTGCTGACGGTCTTAATGCTTGATCCATCTTACAGGGACCCAAATTCCACACTTTGGGGTCAGCTTTGTCTGAAGGAGGCTTTAAAGCCACCCAGTTCATCCCAGCATGTGCTTAAGGGCTTTTGCTGGGTGGGATTAGGTTTGGAGAGAAAGCACTGGGAAGCCGCTGCTCGCTTTTCTGTAACAGGGCTTGATTTCGGATGCTGTCGGGAGCGTGGCGAAGTTTGATAACCCAACAGCGGGGTTTAGTGCCTTCCCTCGCTGCCTGGCTGGGCTCTTCCAAGGAGCCACAGCGTGATTACAAGGGCTGTTAAATACCCTTAATATTCACGCTGTTGGAGAGAGCGTGACTCCTGCAGGCTCTGCTGTCTGCCGCTGTTTGCAACAGCATCACGCCGATGATTAAATCACTGATGCTGT
This sequence comes from Pterocles gutturalis, assembly GCF_000699245.1. Lineage (NCBI taxonomy): Eukaryota > Metazoa > Chordata > Aves > Pterocliformes > Pteroclidae > Pterocles > Pterocles gutturalis. The sequence goes on along the minus strand of NW_010132039.1, from coordinate 22,276 downwards.
GCTGAATAGTGCGCGAAGCCCCTCCAGCCAGGCGATTTCAAAGGCAGAGTTAAATCTCTCCTTTTTTTTCTTCATCTCTTAAGTGACAGTGTTGTTTAAGCAAACCAAACACAGAGGGAGGGGTTCAGAGGCATGAGATGAGATGGGAAACGAGCCCCTCGTGGAGGGGTGAAGAGAACAGGGCAACAGGGGAAAGGAGCCTGGGGGGGTCAGGGCAACACATGCAGGATGCAGCGATGCTGTATGTGCCGCTTCTCCTCGTGCTCTTTTCAGACATGTATGGGAAAAGCAGCAAACTGAGTAAGATCTGTATGTGTATGTATGTGTGTGTGTACTGGTATATATACATCTGCTTGGTAGTGAAGCAAATGCAGGATGCTGTGGCCGTGGCCTGGGGAGGGTTTTGAGCTGAAGCCAGCAGCTGCTTACTGTGAAAGAGCCCACATCCATCCTAACCTCTCTGGATGCTGGGGGGAAGCTGCTCCCTGTGGGTTTTTTCCTCTATGGATGGGCTGGTGTCAGATTTGGGGAACATCTGTTCCCTGCCGTGCCCTCACCGCCATCCCTGGGTTTCCACAGGAGCAGCCGTTTCCCCATCAGAGCCTCATCCCTCACACGCAACCTCAGCCAAGGGGGCTTCAGCCTGCTGGGTGTTTTAAGGAAAAGAGCTAAAAGCAGTTTCTTGGTACCCTGCTGCACTCGTTGGGCTGCTCCCCATCTCTCTCGGTCCCCTGTGGCCATGTCCCCTCTCCCCTGCTTGCTTCCCCGCAGGTATCGCAGGCAGGTGGCTTGTTTTGGGGGTGTCCTGGTGCTTCAGCCCCAAAGTGTGCAGCATCCATTGGGCAATACAGACAGGGAGAAGGCTGACACCTCCCCAAATGGCTCGTTTATGTGGCTTGCTTTCATGGGGTCTCGGTGACGGGGGGGCCATTAACGAAGCTGTTGGCTAATTGCTCCGCCGTCGGTTTTGGTTAGGGAGAGCAGCGTGGCGGGGACGGCTGGCTGGGCGCTGGCAGGAGGCTGTGCTCAGGGTTCACCGAACCTCCATTGATTTTTTTGAGCTCGTCATGCTGTTCATTAAGAGAGGGAGAGCGAACGAGGTGCTTAGCAGAAATGCTCTGAGTCGATCCTGATGGAGCAGGTTTCTCCGCTGCCTGTTTGGGGGGGTGGGAAATTGTTTTGCCCAAATCTCCAAACCTCCCGTCTTCTAGGGGTGTCTAGCAGGGCATCTGTCCTTCTGTCCCAGCTTTGCCGCATCCTTGCAGATTTGCTGCTTTGAGCAACAGTGAAGAAAATCGTGCTGTTGATGCTCTTGGTTCGTGGGATGGTTTTTTGCCCCGTCCCTCCCTCTTGTCCTTCCAGGCTCTCACGGCAGAAAAAAAAGAAAAAAAAAAAAAAGGAAAAACAGTGAAAAAATGGGGAAAAAATAGCGTACTCAACATCAGATGGGCTATGAAATGTAATATCTTCCTTGACCAAGGCCCCTCGGCACAGCATGGTCCTAGGGATGACCGGAGGCACCACAATGAGACCTGCTGGGGAAGGAAAAGGGGGTACCCCGACAGAGCCGTGCTGGCAGCCCCCCTTTCCCTCCTCCCTTGCTGACAGCAGCTAATGGATGGTGGAGATAAGGATGAAAGCCAGTATCAGCAGCAGATGCCGAGGTGTAGGACTGAATAGAGGGCACCAAATGGAGCTAAATCATCGGCCAATTTACAGTCTCCTCATCTACAGCTGCTGGAAGGTTTGAGCCGAGATACTATTGTTTGAATGTCTCTCCAGCTCTTAAGGTTGCAACCTCTCCATTTGCTGCCTGCCTTAGCTGGGTTTCCTTTCATTTTTTATTTTTTTTTTTTCAATTTTAAAGTGTTTTCCTGCTGGTGAAAGGCTGACAGCCCCCAAGGCTCAAGTTTTCTACAGATTTCAGCAGGTAGCAGCGGTTTCTGGATCCCTGGGCTGCCCAGACCATGTCCCTCAGCCCCAGCCCACCCTTTGGGGATGGACAAGGGCGGTTGGAGCTGGGATGGTGGCATCTCCACCGGTGGGTAATTATCCACTCGGAGCTGAACAGAGCCTGGCGGCTCCCCCTGGGCCACCAAGCAGCTGTCGGGTGGCAGTGATTTAAAGCCTCTGTCATCCAGAGACAAACCGGTGATAATGATTCTCTTTTTATAGACGGGGACTTTGAGGCATGGGAAGATTTAGTGGGGGATGCTCTGTAAAAATTAGCTACGTAGCTAAGTTTAGCAAAATCTTAGGTGATTTGACAAGAAATGGGCTAAATTTTGCTAAAATCATCAGAGAATTGTGTTTCTGATGGGGAAAAAACAGAAATTGGAGGGGAAAGTGGAGGGTTAGTAACGCTGATGAAGTTGTAACACTGGTTCAGGAGCGTGCCCCTGCCTTGAGCGTGCTGCTGAGTTTTGGGTCCTGGGTTGGAAGAAATTAAGGTGAGTCATGGAAAGTTATCTGCAGGGAGAGAGAGATTTTACTGGTGGACCTCGCTGCTACTGGGCTTCTTCAGGGTTGAGCACCTGATGGCTGTCAGCAGGAGGATTTGATGCCTGCGTGGCCACCCCCAGCCACAGCTCTTACAAGAGAGGGAAAAAAAAATAGTCTTGAGACTCAGGTTGGTCTCTTGCTGGCAAAAATTGGGGAAAAGCATCATTCATAAGGGAGTTACATGTAGCTAACTGATGTGAGGAGGTTTGCATTGTCCTGGCCGGTGTTGGAGGGAAGGTGTGTGGTCGGATGTTTTGGGAATGATTTGTTTTCTGAGGTTAGGTATGGAGAAAAAACATCACTGTTGTAGTGCTGCGCCCTTGGAAGTGAAATGTGAGGAAGGAGAGATGAAGAAAAGCCTCTGTGGCTGAAGGGGGAGGTGAAAGAGGGTAAGATGAAATTCAATTCTGTGAGCCTGGCTGTTGGCCAGGAGGCTGTGGTGAACTTCTGCCGTGTGCCTCGGGATCTGTCACGACCGGGAACACTTAGGAGCTATTTTTCCTACAGCAGAACTACATCTTCCTGGAGATGTTAAGCTGCCAGAGACAAGACAGATAGTTGCAGATGTACAAAAGGCTTGGATGTACATTTTTCTCTTTATCCCAGTTTATGTTTGAGATAGTTGTAAGCCCCATGGAAAATTATTCCTGGCAGAGGATCTGGTGATGTGCGAGTGTCTTTCTGCCTTTTGGCTTGTCCCAGGGGCTGTCCGAGTGGACTAACCAAGGGGTGTCAGTGTCACTGGCTGGGAGTGGCGAGGCTGGTCCATGGGGTCACCATCTCCTCCTTTGCTGAAGACAGCCAGGGAGCAGATGTCACCTGTGGATCAGGAAGGACCAGAGACATTTTATGCACCATACATGGCTGACCTGGCTGTTTTTTGCCCATCTATTTTCAGATGTGATTGCATCAGAGCGGTCCCAATGAAAGCAGAGCTGGGGGGGCTGACGCCAGTGAAGCCGCATGTGTGTAGGGCAAGGAAGAAATTTTTTTTTTTTTTCATTCTCTTTCATTAGATATTTTGTCAAGAAGCATTCACCTTGGCCTGCCCAAAAGCACTCAGTTCTAGTGAATGAATTTATTTCTCCCCTCTGGAAACCCTCCACCGACAGCAGCCGGCAGGGAGGACCCCGGCACTGCATCTTTCTTGGGGTCCCCAGGGACCAGCTCAGGCAGAGTTTTTCCATCAGCAGTGTTGTTTCAGTTCGATAGCTCCTGTGGGGGCATGGCACTCGGTGTCCCATCCTAACTTCGGCCTTGGTTTGCCCCCCCAGCTCCTGTGTGCCTGCTGGGAGCACGGCGTGGTCGCGGCGGCTCTGACGAGTGAGCATCACTCTTTTAGGTTTGTGGGTGAGAACGAGCCGTGGCGTGAAATAGCAGTTTCTTCTCAAGCAGTCTGCTCTACAAAAGTCCCCTTGAATTTAATGAAGACTTAGAAAAGTTGTTCCTGAAATTTTTATGCTGGCATATAGATATCCAAGAAAGAGCCTTCCCGTAAACGGAACAGAAAGGAAACCATTCGTTTTAGAGTCTGTGCATTTATGGATTGATTTCTACAGAATCCTATTAGTTTCACTGCCAGTAAATGGCACGAGGACTCTTACTTCAAACCAGACAATGTCAAGGCATAGAGGTGGGCATTAAATGTCATCTGGCCTGTTGCTGTTCAGCTCTAGTTCCTGCTTGTGTCTGAGCAGAATGTAACTGCAGAGACCACGAATGCCAGGTTGATCTCCTTCCAGCTCTTTGGTTGATAAAATCATTAGGTACCCGGATAACATAAAGGGCTGGCATTACACTGTTTCAACAGGTGATTAAATAGATCTGATCATTTTTTGTGCAATGCTTTCTTAAAAGCAAAGAAATACTCTCCTGTAGCCATTACCTGCTGCCCACTTTTGAGAAAGCAATGATTCAAAAACCTCTTCTTAAATAAATAAGTTGCATACAATGAAAAAAAAACCCAAACCAAACCCTATAAACTACAGACTGCTACTCCTTCTCATAATGCAGATGATTTCTGGCTTTTTTTTGCCTCCCCCTGCCAGGTGGAGGCCAGAGCATGCTCTCCCCGCGGCTCTAGCCTGACTGCTGCTGGCACGGGGACATGTTTCGGTGGCCCTTTACACTTCACCTTCACACGGCGTTCGAGCGGCTGGCAGCCAGATGGTTTCATAAACAGCCACGTCTCCTTGGGCTGAGGGTAGCTCACCTTCCGGTGTCATCACCAGGCTCTCTCAGATTATTACGAATGAAAAGATGCCATTAATATTATTTTTTTCCTCTCCCTATTTAAGGTCCCTCGCGTGGTTTTGGCAGTGCAGTGCTTTGATTTTCATTGATGGGTGGTTTTACTTTCAACTTCCATTCCAGCTACGTTTCCTTTGCAGAACGTGGGGACTTTGCAATTAGAACCAGAACCAAGCCACACACATTGAAGCGAGGCAGGAAAGCAACAGGCTGACACTTTTGGTATCAGCAGGTTTTCTAAGGGTCGCTCTACAGCACAGGGAAGAATGAGCAAATTTGATGCTTCAGATTGACTATGGTACCCCAGGAGCAGAGGGGATGCTTTAGGGGGTACCTGCAGTGGCTGGTGTGCCTTGGGGTGCTTCACACTCCCCCGGAGGGACCCACTGATGCCACCTGGCATCACCTCCTCTTCCCCGTGGTGCTGCTGCAATATGATGGACATATTGAAGGGGACGTCGGTAGCGCTGGCGGCTGCGATAGGGATGTGGACCCTGTTGTAAGCAACAGGCATTGCTCACGACTGAGGAAGACACAAGCCCAATCATAAAATATATGCAAACTATTAGCCACAGCCCTGTTATTAACTGCTCATATTTGTCCCTTCCGCTTGGGCTGCATCTTTTGTGGCCCGGCAGCCCTGGGCACGTGCTTCTCTTTTCTATCCCTGCAAAGCGGATGCCAGGATAAATATAAAGTCATTGGCCGGATGAAGATTAGGAATGTTTTGGATCTGTTTCAGTTGGTTTGCCATAGTGATTTAATCCTCCTCTCCGTGACTTCCAGCAGCACTGGTAGAGAATAGAAGGCACAGGGCTTGGCCATGGGCGTGTTGGTCTCCTGCTTGGGAAAAGCAAATCTGTGATGCTGTAATGGACTGTTCAGAAAAGAAAAAGACCTATTTTGGGGGGTGGGTGGAAGAAAGGACAGGGATGTTAATACAAGAGTCTGGCTCTGAGCTTATCCTTTCCCTGGTGCTTACCTTACTGCTTGCATCCTTCATTTGCTGCACCTCACAGGCTGTGGAAGGAGACAGCTGTCGGGGTGGAAAGTGATGCCTGACCGACAGCCCCGCTGTTCCCCTGATCACAGCAGACACCAGCCAGCCCAGCCTTGCCACGAGTTTTTTCCTGCCTCAATGTTGGGGAATAGTTTCTGGGATCGGAGGAGGACATGGCTCTTTTATTGCTGGGCAGCCTCCGAGCAGGGAGCTGCCCTGTTCTGCCCAGGGACCGGTAAAAGCCTTGCTGAGCCAGACCAGCGCTGAGCTCTCGGAGGCGGTGCAGACACTTCGAGCTTGCCCTTTTTGCTGTGTGTAGTTGATGAGTGCAGCAGAAGCCGGGAGCCACGTTTGGGGTGGGTTAGTGCCAGGGCACCTTTAAATTGCAGGGCTTGGCTCCTGGCAATAACAGGGACTGGTCGTAGCATCTGCAGCCTAAATTTCATCCTGTTCCCAGGTTTTTGAGTCTATTTTGAGCTCCCCGCACCTGCCCCACTGCTCTGCGCTTCCCAACGGGGGGAAATACAGACTAAGAGCATGGCAAAAGCTCTCTTTGACACCTGCTTTAGCCATTTTGAGGGATAAAAGCAGCTTGGTAGCTCCCTGTCTAAGGCTGTAATGAAAATTATTCTCAAAGTGGGGCTAAAAATCCCATTTCTTTTGCCCTTTAATTATTTAATTTATTTTCTATATTTAGCGTGCTCGCTCTTGGTGAGTCAACTGAATTTTTCTGTAATATTTTTTGCTCAAATATTTATCTGTGTTGGCGGAGGGAACATTTTTAAAATGAGCCTCACAGAGCTCACCCTAGTGCTTCTTCTGGCTTCTCCCGCTGTTGAGCCAGAGCGGTTACTTGCTTCATATTTCCCACATGTTTTCCCCTCTGCTTCTGATCCAGATAAAGTGTTAAATCAAAACACAAAGAAGAATTTTAATTTTATTCCCAGTGTTCACCACTGTTGTCTCAGAACACAAGGGGCCGGTGGGCTCATCTCTTAGAATAATGAGGCTTTTGCTGCTTGACTTTTTGTAGTCACATTTAAGTAGCAAGGCAGAGGACAGGGCTGTTGCACGCCGCTTCTGGGAGACGTGTGCTTGGTTACTGTACTGCCGGTAGAGGTGAGAGATGCTTGGGGAGCACAGCCAGGGTGATGGAGGCTTTGGGATGGCTCCTCTGCGGGAAGTACCTAAAGGGGGCTACAGGAGAGATGGGGAGGCACTCTTGATCAGAGAGTGTAGTGATAGGACAAGGGGTAATGGTTTTAAGCTCAAAGAGGGTAGATTTAGATTAGTTAATATCAAGAAATTTTTCACTCAGAGGGTGGTGAGGCACTGGCCCAGGTTGCCCAGAGAAGCTATGGATGCCCCATCCCTGGAGGTGTTCAAGGCCAGGCTGGATGAGGCTTTGAGCAACCTGGGCTGGTGGGAGGTGGGAATGGGAAGATGGGAGTGTGCTGGCAGCAGCAGGGTGCTCAGAAGACATGCTCAGAAGAGGTGTCCCTGTGCTCACTCACCCATAGTTTTCTCCTGACCTTTGAGGCTCCCATCAGAGATGGAGTATTTAGGCAGCTGTGACCCAGCACCGCTGCCTTTCCGAACAGTCCTTCTGTGCGTGCCCGTCACCCTTTTTTCTTTCTTTTTCCCTGGTTTTTCCCAACACCGCGTTCCTCAGCTCATCAGTTCTAGAGCCGGGTGGTACAAAGGGTACAGTGGCTGTGCCTGGTGGGATGAGACGCTCTGCCGATGCTGGGAGCTGGGCAGATGTTACTGGTGCCCATCCCAGCCAGGGGGGAGGGTGCACCTCTGCCGCTGGGGCTGCCCAGCATCCTCCTCTGAAGCAAGCAGCAGTGTTACAGATGGCTTACTGGGGACTGTAGCACAGCACAGACCATTAGCCTTGCTGAGTATGGCTATGATTGTACTTAGTGCTGCCTTCCCATCTCTCATTGCTGAACCATAGAGCACTTTGCGACGATTAATTCAGCATGAGACTCTAAGTGAGCGTTATTGCCCCTGGTTCAGAGCAGGCATAAAGTTCACTGTCAAACCAAGAGCAGAAACTCTGTGCCACGCAGACATTCACCAGCCTAGCTGCCACAAGCCACCGGTACCTCCTACCTGCCTTCTTTTAGTCTCAACACTTTTTTAGGTCTATGTCATTGCCCTTGAGATGTTCCTTCAGCTGCAGAAAGAGGGAATGCATTCAGCTGCTCAGCTGTACCCGGTAGTTTGGGATTAAAACTCTTCTTTGCCTGTGTAGGAGAAAAAGTCTTGGCTTGTGTAACCAGTTATTTCTGGCACGTCTCTCCCAGCATCTGCGTTGATGTGGGCAGCAGCGACATATGCTGCCGGCTGCAGAGGGACTGGTCCCATCGCCATCTGCCACAGGCTTGCTGGGGCTGTGGTGAGCGGTGCAGCTGGGGCTCAGGCTTGCTGGGGCTGCGGTGAGCGGTGCAGCTGGGGCACAGCATCCCTGGCCTTCCCGGGGCCATGCATGGGTGGGAGGTCATCCGGATCAGAGCTGGGAGCCCGCAGTGGTGTGTCCAGGGCTCTTCAGATCTGAAGATTCTTCCCCTTTGGGCTCCAACGGGGACAGAAAGAGTATGAAAATGCTCAGCTGGAGCTTGTGCTCTGGAGATGCCTTCACAAGCAGTAAATCAAATAGAAAAGCAAGTAGGTAGGTTTTTTTGAGAGCCATCAGGACCAGGGCTGGTTGAGGTGCTCAAGTCTGCCTGCCCACCCTGCGGCTGGTAGGACATCTGTGCTGACTGCTGTGTTTTTGGGAAGGGTCCATGGAGTAGCACATCTACTCCTTGGCAGGTCTTCTCCATTCACAGGGTTTCTGCTCCCCACCCTTCCTTCCATGAGGTGTTGTGGCTTTTGCTTGCTCCAGCACACCTGTCAAAGCTGGAACATCCCCTTCTGCTATTTGTATCAACATCTTCTCCTTTCCATTTGAAGCCATGCTGTGGCTGGTGCTGAGGGCTCAGGGAGCGAGGGAAGGGGATTCCTGTGGCTTGTAGGAGGAGGTGAGGACAGAGAAATGAGCCAGTGGATGCCCAACATTAAAGGAAAACAGCATCACCAATTTGGGGCTCAATTCCATGTGCTTTCAGGACCATCCAGACAACAAAAGGGTTTTGTTGCACCATCAGACCCCCTCTGGTTATGCAGACCCGTGCAGGGGTGGTGAGAGAGACTTCCCTCCAGCTGCGGGGAGCCTCCGGACTGCACCCACTCCCCACCTCCCTTGCTTTCCACTGAGAAGCCGGGCTGGAGACGTGGCTCCTCTGCAAGGAGAGTCCCTTGTCCCTGTAGCTGTGGGCCATCGGGTGCTGTAGTGGTGTGTCCAAAACTGTGGGCAGAAAAGCCGCATTAGCCCAGTCTCAGCTGTACCCCTTGTTTCCTCTCCTGCCTGGCCAGAGTTTTAACAGCATCTCATTCCCCTCCGGCTAGGAAGACTGGCTCCTCATTTCTTTGCAGCTCCTGTCAGCAGCAAACGCGACCTCATTTGTATTATCCCGCGTCTGATCCCATCTAATCCTTCATGCAGTGCTGCTGACGAGGGGAGCGTGTCGCTGCGGGAGCAAGGGGGGATCAAAGGCATGTGGGGCTGCCTAAAAGTGGGTCCAGCCTCTGCTCTCCGTTCCTTGCATCATATGGGGCACTTCCCTTCTCCCTGCCATGGCGTTCTGAGAGCAGGGACCTTCGCTTTTGGTAGATATCGCACAGCTTCTGGTGGAGCTAATGTGTTCACCTTGCGTGGAATGCTCTTTGTTGAAGAGAGCGTTGGTGTGTTTCGGTGCTGACTCTTGGAGTTTGGAGGTCCTGGAGGTGTTGCCTATCCACTTGTTTCCGGTAGATGGGTGGGCAAGCCTTGGGTGATGGCATGATGACACCTCTGTGCTGCTATGGCCAACGAGTGGGACATGTATTGACTTGCCACCCAACTGTACCATGTCTGCACCTACCACCCCCTCTGAGGCTGAAGGGTCAGGAGCCAGCAGATTTGGGCGAGCATGTTTCCGCCTTGATTTGAGCCCTGCCACTGGCTTGTATCATGCTCACTTTGCTTGCCCATGTGCACGGTGCCTCCCCACACCATGTGCTAATACTAAATGCTGTCTACAAGAGCGCTTTCCTGTCTACATTGAAGAGGATGAGGGTTTGGAGTTTGATGTGTTGAGGTACACGGCAGTGCTCTCTGCCTCCAGACATGGGTTAGCCACGGTGTGTGGAGTCATGGTGGAGTGGAGCAGGAGCGTGCCAGGAGTCGTTAGCCTTATTGCCTCACCACGGCAGAGGAAACATCTTCCAGCATCAACCAAGGGGGCTGATGCGTGCCCAAGCAGGAGCTGCCCATCAAGACATCCATGCTACATTTTCACAACCAATGACTCCAAAAATCCTCTTTTCCTTATTGCAGTGAAATGTGTGTGCATGTGTGTAAGAGAAGTGGTGCCAAACGCAGATTTTATTTTTTTTCTGGTAACAGCAACAAAGCTTGGTGGCTGGTTGCTGGTTTTCATCCAGATCCTGATGCTTTCAGGAGGTGTTTTGAGTTGTGCTGCATCAGGTGACTTAACAGTGGGTTTGCGTTTTCTTTTTATTTTGAGTAGGGTTTTTTCAAAGTTTGGGGTTTTTTTTGCTTCTAGACATGTGCCAAAACAATCTGATCAATATCAGATCAGGTGTTGCCAGTGTGTTAGGGAAAGGGGGAAGGGAAGGTTGTCCTGTGCCCCAGGCTGTGACTTGGCAGTGCTTGTTGAACCCCTGTGCTCCGGGTGTGAGAGCTCCAGTGACGGGCCCTTGGTGGTGACACGGCTGTCCTCCAGATTGCAGAAGTTGTTTGCTACAAGCCCAGTTTCAGCATTGTTTGGGTTTTTTTTGTGTTTTGTTCCACCCCCCTCCCCCCTTTCTTCTGTTTCCCTTTTGCATCTCTGATCTTCCCAGCAATGTGGGGAACTAGGGAACTGCCTTTGCATGAGCAGCGCAGGAGGGGACCGTGGGGTGTGCTTCCCCATGCTCATTTGCCCACTTCTCTTTTTGGGAAGGATAATGCTGCTTAAGTGTGTCCCTCAAGGGAAGGAAGTGGCTTTTGCGGTGGCAGAAGGAGTCTTTGCTCCAGAAGAAGCTGTGGTTTTTCCCAGCGCTGTCTCTTCTCTCCCTGTGGGGATGATTTTTGGGGCAAATTTACCCTAAAAATATTGCTCAGGACTTGATACGAGCTTTGGGTCATCATACCTTGCTATGGTGCATTTCTCACTAGTCAGGGCTTGGGATTTTTTTTTAAATTTCTATTACTGAGCTGAGATAGAATGTTGGGCTGACATATACACTCTTAAATTATGCTGCCGTATCTCCGGTGCTGTCAGTCATGTTGCTCCCAGGCCAGGGACGCTGCAGCAGCAGGTACCTGAGGATCAAAGGTTTAGATCAGTTCTTGCTGTCACAAATGTTTTATATCTAATTTCTCCTTGAGGAGAAGTTGGGAGGAGGATGGGCTGGTGGCTGGGTAGTACACGCACCCTGGAGCGTTGTAGCCGTGACCTGAGCTTCATCTCCCTCCGCCTGCGTGTTGAGGACCAGCTCCGGGTTACAGAAACACCCACCTCTCTGCAAAATGTGTGTGTGAGATGATAAGCTGGGTCACATTGAAACCTTGGTCCTTTGTGTTGGTGGATATGGTTTTAAATATGTTGGAGAGGTCATGCTTTGACCAAGAGTTTCCCTACCAGTACCAGGGGAGCTGCTTGCATGGTTTGGCCTGGGCAGGTCTGCAGCACATCTCTGCACAGTGTGCATATACCAGGAAAGGTCTCCGAGAGGCGTTGGGGGGATTTTGATTAGTAACCAGCAATTGTTTTCCTCTGCTCTTCCCACTCTGAAAAAAAGTGAGAGATGGGAAGAGAAAAAAAGCCCTTGTGCTGGAGCTGCTCGGTGCAGGTGATGCTCCCCGGGGAGCATCCCACTGAGCAGGAGCCTTGTGAGTTGATTGCAGGAGCAGGGAAACTGAGGCATGGCTGGGGGAGTCTGGGGCTAAAGTGAGCGCAGGAGCGGGGAGTTACCTAAGAGCAGGTAGCTGACAGAGGGAGGGGGAAAGGCAAGCTGGAGGCTTCCTGAAGAGAACTAAAGCCATGCATATAACTGGCTTGTGTGTTTGCAATTATTTTATTTTGCTTGAATATCTATTTTTCTAATCTCTGGGGTTTTTTTTTCTCCATTTGAATAAACCAAGGTAAAATGAAGGCTGAGCTTTCCCACCCATCACGTTAATACTCTTGCTGTTATCCATCGCCCCTCATTACCGCTGGGTTTGGAAGGGCAGCCGATCAGGGAAGGATAGCAGCATTAGTTTCTAAAGCTGCGTAAAGATCCCCATGGAAGCAATTACCAAATGGATTACCCCTGGCTTTGTTGCTGCGAAAAGGCTGCGTCGGGTCGAGGATGCTGAGTGTACTAACAGCACGATCCCCTCCTCGCTCGTGAGGTGGGGTTCAGATTAGCCACCTGCTTTTTCAAGGGCTAGGTTCAGGGCAGGGCTCGGGCTGCTGGCTCCTCTGCTCTTCCCTCCCTGCTCCTCTTTCCCCCTTCCTTTCCCCCCTATTTGCCCCATCCCGGGCTGTCCTCTGCCACATGGGGAGGGGGAGACCTTCTCCAACCTCCGAGATGCTCAAGGTCTGGTTTGGTAGAAGCTTTGATTTTACGCAGAAGGCAAGCGAAGCTCAGCTGGAGACTGAGCGCAGCTATGGGTTCCTAGGTACTAAATCATCTGATGCTCCTGCTTGAAGCCTGGGAAGGCTGGTTTGACCTTCATGGCTGGGAAGCAGCTCATGTCCATCCCAAAGAGGCACAGAAGGAAAACAAAACACCGTCTGTCCACACAGGAGCTCCCTTTCACCACTCTTAGTTGTCTGCTGTGGGTCTGGGCTCTTCCCAAATGCGTTGGACCTTTGATGATCCTGGGGATATGCTGAACCTGGATGGCACAGGGCAGATATGAATCACAGAATCACAGAATAGTTTGGGTTGGAAAGGACCTTAAAGATCCATCTAGTTCCACCCCCTCTGTCATTGTCAGGGACACCTCCCACCAGCCCAGGTTGCTCAAAGCCTCATCCAGCCTGGCCTTGAACACCTCCAGGGATGGGGCATCCACAGCTTCTCTGGGCAACCTGGGCCACTGCCTCACCACCCTCACAGGAAAAAATTTCTTCCTAATATCTCATCTAAATCTCCCCTCTTTCAGCTTAAAGCCGTTACCCCTTGTCCTGTCACTACACTCCCTGATCAAGAGTGCCTCCCCATCTCTCCTGTAGCCCCTTTCAGCACTGGAAGGAAAGAAAACCACACAGTTCTCAGTGGAAGCAGACACTCTCTTCTAGATGCTTAAAACCTCTTTGGTCTTGTTTGCCATCTGGAATTCCTGTTTGCATACCTATTAGAAGAGTTCACAGGCTTGGGCTGACCTCACCCATCCTTTCTCAGGGGGCTGTGGGGTAGCCCAGAAGACTTTTTTTGATGGAGGCTTGGGAAGACCACTGCACCTGAGCACAAGCAGCTGAACTGAGCAGTCCCACAGCATCTCAGGGGAGCTGTGGGCAGGGGCAGGAGGAGATACCCAGAACTCCTCTCCATCCTCCTGCATGGCTCCCAGCACAGACAGAGCTGGGTCTTCTCTTTTCTCCAGTCAGCAGCTTCATTTGTGCTGACCTCCTAAATATTCAGCTCATTATACGGTGTAACGTATAAATAAAACAGAAGCAGGCAGCAATATTCTCCAGGAGGATATAATCGGCTTCCTTTCCTTTTTAATTATACAGGATTTGTCTTCATGTGTCAGGCTATCCTGCAGGCTAATTTATTATTTTAAAGAATTAAAGTCTGTGTCCTTTACGCAGTGAGGCTTTTCTGTACAGCCGCGTGTGCACACCTGATTTTGGGCATCTAAGAAGGAAGAGCATCTTTCCAAATGGAAACACAGGGAATTTTGCAGCTGGGTGTTGTTTCTAGAGATCAGTGGTCTGGATCCTGCACTCCTCTCCATTGTCACAGGGAGGAAGGAGGTTCCTCAGCATGTTGGAGATGATGGAGGTCACCATGGGGATTCCTTGGACTCTGTCTGGGGTGTGTGATGCTGGCTGGGAGCGTGCATTGCCTCTGTCCCTGCAGAGGAAGTATGGTGTCCTGACGCTACAGCCCCTGGATAGGAGCATCGTCCGCATGCAGAGGTTGGGATCAGGCTGCCTGTGGGAGGTGGGGGCATATTTTAACCTGGCATCTCTGCCGGTGTGGCGAGTGCTTGCTGATAAGCAGAGTGTGAACTCCGAGCTGGCTTGCTTTCTCCTGAGGGAAGCCCTGGCAACAAAATCTGGCCTTTCATCAAAGCAATGAATCTGTCATCTTTTGCTGCTTGCAAGTCAGAGTCCCCTGCTCCTGATTTGCAAATAAATTCCCCATTTTGGTGGCTGGCCTGGCCATCTGTTTTAACATTAAAACTTTGGTGCCCTTACTGGAAAAAGCATCTATAATTCTCTGGTGGCTTTTCGTGTCGTTGTGTTTGGCTGGAGCCTTTAGCAGATTTAAACCTCTGGAGGCTGTTTAGGACCCTGTATATCGTTCATGGCAGATGCAGACAAGAAGATACACAAAGAGCTGGTTCTAAGCTGTGTTCAACTTAGCGATGGTCCAGCTGCCCTAGCCCTGGGATGTCTCCTTGCACTGAATCAGCAGCCAACAGCCTGTGCTGATGCTAGTTGAGCATGGGGACACTTAGAGGAAGGCACTGGAGAGCCTTCTCCAGAGCTTGAATGGGGATGTTTCCATCCAGGCAGCGGCTGCAGCCTCTTGAAGGTCAAGTCTTCTTCCAGTCCCGTTGCCTGGTGCAGTAGGTGTCTGAATTGCACAAACGTGTGTGTGCAGCACAGGAGGGATCCAGACACTTCCTGTGCAGGAGTGGGCATTAGAGGTTGTGTTGGAGAGAGATGGGTAAAGGAAACCAGACGGTGGGCAGGGAGAGGAACAAGGGTGGTGACAGCACGGCCCTGGTCTCAGGGCCAAGGGAGAAAGTGGGACACTGGCTTGAAGTCCTCAGGGACTCATGTTCCCTGCTGAGCTAGCAGAGGAGGAGGCAATGCTCCATCCTTTGAAGATGGAGCAGCATGCCTGTGGATGCGCTTGAGCAGGAAAGGGTCATAGGCAGTGAGAAGCTCAGTGGTGAATGCTCAGAGCTTCTCCAGGGACCCCAGTTGCAGGACAGGCTTTTCTGGAGAAGTGCTTTGCTTTAATTAGGTATCCGTATTAATATTTCATTAGATTTTTTTTTTCTGTTGTTCTTTCTTCCCCCAGCAAGTGGGGTCAGAACAGACGCAGATCTGCAAGTCTCTCTTGAGAGGCAGTGAATCACCTCCAGGCAGTGGGAGATGCTGGTCCTCCTTGGGACAGGGTGGGATCCTGGCAAACATGGGTCTGCCGTGCATCCCTGTGGGTCCTGGAGGAGCTGCTGCCAAGGTGTTGTGCCTGGGCACCAGTGCAAGATGACGAATAATTTCCCAGCTCTCAAATAAAGAAACTGGAGTTAAAATCCCCATGGGGCAGAAGACTAATTAAGGTTGATGACAGCTGGGGCCCAGAGCTACCTCTGTGTCTGATGTGTGGTTGGTGTCAGCACTGGTGGTATCTTGGGAATGGGGCCAACGGGATGCACAGCACTGTGTATTCAGGGCTAAGTCAAGCCGCTGGGCTTTGGCATCAGGAAAACTACACCAAAGCTCAACCGAGGGGTCTTGTACCTTGCTGCTCCATCTGGGCTGTTTGGGTAGACAGGGAAGAGGATGGAGGCAGTGCTTCTTTCTCCTCTGGGGCTGCTGACACTGGGGGACGAGGAGGGATGAGCCCTGCCCTGTTGGAAGTATGATAATCCTTTCAGCTGGCATTAGCGCCTTGACCAGTAACAGCTCTATAATTGAACCTCCTGCTTGCAGGGGCCTTGCACTTCAGCGAGATGTTTAAATCTCATTTGTATAATGCCT
>NW_010132039.1:5787-6456 GCF_000699245.1 Pterocles gutturalis | reverse complement strand
CGTGCCCCCGAGCTGTGCCGAACATGCACACGTGCTCCAACCAGAGGACCGACCGAGCGCAGCTGGGCAGCAACATGCCGCACAGCATCCGAGTTTCTGGAGTTTTCACTTGTTTATTGGAGCTTTTGCTAGGCTGATGTATTTTAATTTCCCCTGCTCTCCTTTTTTTTTTTAATGGGTCCCAGGGAAGGCAGGACCAAGGTTTAGTGGTGAGGGCTTGCTCAGGGGTGAGATTTTCCAGGGAAGACTGGGTGTGATGTGAGCCGAGGTAGAGGCACATTTGGCCGCTGCCAGACCCCCTTGGGGTCATCATTGCACCTACACAGGCAGAACCCTCGACAAGCAACGGCCCCCCTGGCAAACGCCGGCAGCTCTGGGGGCTGCCGGGCTGGCGTGGGGTGGGCTGCTGCCTCCTGAAAGGATGTGCACGGTGCCGGCCCCATTCGCCTCGGTCTAATGGCAACGCTCAGCAGCCCCAAAAGGAAACCAGCTTTTATTTTAGCAAGTTTTCTCTATTTTAAAACAGTGTTATGAAAGAAGAAAGTGACTCAGAGTCCGCTTTGGGCTTGTGCTGCCCACTCCTTTTCTTCCTGGGCAGCTGGAGGCTGGACCAGTGTGACCTGCCTGTCCCTGGTCACTGCTGGCTTCGCTGGGGCCAGGCTCTTCACC
>NW_010132039.1:0-5359 GCF_000699245.1 Pterocles gutturalis | reverse complement strand
TTCTGAGCCGTGATTTAAGAGGCAGGTGACGAATTGCCTCTGAGAGGCTTTCGATCATTAATGTACAGTTGCAGTGAAAAGCTGCCTCCATGCTTGCGCTGGGGTTTGCTGTTTGCCCTTCACTGGAGAGGTGGTGGGTGGTTTTGCGGGGGTGCCTTTAGCAGACGGTTTTGGGGGGCTGCTTTTGGCAGGCTGGCGAAGGAGAAGGCTCTTGGTGAGCTCTGCTCTTGGCTGGACACTGGTGTGAGATGGGAACTCTTCTCCACAATGGGTTTTGTCCATTTCTCTTTGCCTGGGGGGTCCCTCCCAATGACCCCCGCCCCACGAACCCCCGGCGCGGTGTTGGGAGGGAAGGCTCTTGTTTGCTGAGAGTGGCCAGCTACCCCTTGGATATTTTTTCCTCTCTTTCCTGCAGACTCTTTGAGTCTCTCAAACTCTTTTTAGCATTGACTGTTTTCTATAATTAATACCAGCCATTAAACTGCAATGTCGAAAGAGAAATTACCTAATTCCAAGGGAAAAAAATGAAAATTTATTACTAGTACATGAGAGAAAATGAATATGAAACTTGGAGAGAGGAGCCATGTAGAAGACAAATAGAAAGGCAAGTGGAGTATTGACTTGATCCTTTTCTAGTGCAGGGTGTAATTTGGCTTCTAAAGTGAGTTAGATCATAATAAATTAAATTTAGATTTCTGCACATCAGTTAAATAACTCCCAAGGCAGAATTCTGGTGTGAGGAAGAGGTGATAATACATGGCAGAAATATTATAATGAAGACCTTACCCAGTAACCCATAACTGATGTGCTGTCCCTAGGTGAGCGAAGGGGATTTCTCCTGACGTTTTAACTTGTTTTCCCCATCCCTGGTTAGGCACTGAGAAGCAGGTGAGTCCCTGTGTGCGGGTTGGGGAGGTCTCCTGCCTCCCACTGCTTGCGTAGCTGGGAACTTTTCTTCCGAGGGTATTGCCTTGCTTTCCCTCCCTGCTTTGTGCAGGTATTTTTTTGCAAAGGTCCGTGCATGCGTGTGTCTGAACATCACGCTCTGATTTCAGTTACCCTGAGGGAGAAACTCAGGATGAAAAGCAGAGGAATGCCCAGAAGATTTGGACAGGGATGTGGATTGAAAGCAAATGACCAAACATGGGTATCTGCTTCTGGCTAAGGGAGTTAACCCAGTCCCTGGGCTCTGTGTCCAGGTAGTGGTTAAAATAACTCTTTAATCTCTATCTGGCATCTATTTGCTCTTGATCTTAGACATGTATTTAGGAACCATCCTACTGAGTATTCCTCGACCCAGAAAGGAGAACCTGGGTGAATCCAAGTGGGTTAATGTCTTTCAGATAGAGATTTCACGGGGATGTTAGTTATTCACAGCGGTGGGAACCAAGAGGGCAGCCCTTGGATACAAGGTATAGCCAGGGCAGGATGAGAAACAAATGCGATGGGTCAGGCACTGGTATCTGTCCATGCATCCATCTACTGCTGGGATCCCCCAGTAGCAGGATGGGAGCAGGGATAGATGGATGCTGGGGAAGTGCCGTCCCAGACCTCGAAGCATGTGCTGAGACCCTGTGCGCTGACTCCCTGCTTCTGCTGGCCTGGCCAGAGCCTCGCTGCCCTTGCAGCACGTGCAGAAGCTCCAGTTTTCCTGGAACCACAGCTCCCCATGGGAACCCACCATCCCTCCCGCTTGAGCTGTCAGATTCTTGCCTGACTGCTCCCCTTCCAGCTGGTCCAAGCCTATTTGGTTTAATTGACATTGAAATAAATATACATACACATCCAACAGCCTGAAGTGCTATGTGGCCACTTTAAAAAAGCCATTTCTCTTGGTTATTAAGCTTGCTAAAACCAACTTTTACTTTTCTTCACAGCATTAAAATTTAGGGACTGCAACTCTGCAGCAGTTGTTTTAACGGTGCCGGGCCCCCCAGGGTCATCGTGAAATCTTATAAACGTCAGGCTGTTGGTGTCTCCGAGATGCAGTTGGCTCACTTTTCCCTGATCTTTTACTGTGGCGTTAAATCACATTTTGCAAGATGCCTTGGAAAAAACATAAACATTATTTATCACTTGGTGTACATCGGTCCTCCCGAAAGCCCGCAGTCGGGTTACGTACATCCTCCTCGTAAACCTCCTGCGGTGACCTTACTGGTTTCATAACTTTCTCCCAGCACTGAATAACTTTCTCCTGGTCCTGAATAACTTTCTCCCAGTATGCGTGGTGGCTTAGGGGTTTCTTCTGATCTTCCTGGCACTGGGGTAGGTGCTGGAGGAGCTCCTGAGAAGGCCATAGGGTCACACCAGGGGAGGATGAATATGACCCCATA
Organism: Pterocles gutturalis; assembly: GCF_000699245.1. Lineage (NCBI taxonomy): Eukaryota > Metazoa > Chordata > Aves > Pterocliformes > Pteroclidae > Pterocles > Pterocles gutturalis. The sequence continues at coordinate 3,026 of NW_010132039.1, read as the reverse complement.
TCTGGAAACCCCTGCATCCCTGGGCTCTGTTGGCTTTTTGGGGATGCTCATGTCGCTGTGACCCAGGGAGGTGTGGGGCATCATGTGGCTGGAGGCACCTGGCTTGGTCCTGCCACGGTTCACTTCTAGGAGCCCGTGCTCCCTCCGCTGCTTCCTGCGACTAGAGAAAACACGCTGCCAGATACGAGTAAAATCAATTATGGGATAAAAATCACCCGTTTCAAAAGCTTCATTTTGCGCTATTAGCAGGCAAAATCGGCTTTGAGATGGTGTGAACCGAGGAGGGAAAAAAAAAAGAAAAGAAGAAGAAAAGATCAATTATTGGATAAGATCACAATTTTCTTTAGGGCTGAGATGTCTGTAAATGTTTGCATCTCTCAGTGTTACATGTAGGCTGAGATCAAAGAGGTTGTGCTGCTGTAAGGATGAGATCTTATCGGCGCTGCATTGTGCTCGCTGGCTGCAGCACCACGATGCTGAAGCATGCTTAAACCCCCTGATGGCACCGCATTGCTGAGGCATGCTTAAACCCCCTGATGGCACCAAGACACCAAGGGATGCTTAAACCCCCTAATGGCTGTCGGAGCTGTTGGGTAACCCCAAAATGCAGATCCTCCATCTTGTTGGAGCAGGGGTGATGCATGGGCACATGCTTGCCCACCCTTCTCCCTGCTGTAGGGCTTGAGTTCTTGGTAGAAGACTTGTTGCAGCAAATATGGACCGAAATCGGCTGGGAGGACCACAGCCCTGTTTTTCTAGGGTTCGTTGCTGGAGCCAGCCCAGGGACCAGGGTTCAGCTGTGTGGGATCGTGCGTGGTGGACATGCTCCTGTCTGATATCCCTTTCCCAGCTGGAGGTTTACAGGGGCAATGGGGCATGTGGTGTAAATACCTTTGTGTTTTGTCTGGAGAGGAATTAAAACCCTAGCAAGACCTTTGCGCTTTTGTATTTCTCGAGGCTGTGCTGTTTGAGAGGGGGATCCCCCAGAGACCTGAATTTGGTTTCAGATTAGTCATTTTAAATTCAAATAGGCAGGGTCTCTTTGACATGCTGTTTCAAGACCTAGGAAAAATCCAAAACCTGAAGACCTAATGAGGCTCCTCATTAGCCTGCTCTTGTGATGCTTACCCATGCTGTGGGGCCGACCAACCTCCGTTGGGGCTGGGGAGGACCTCCAGAGAGGGGTCAGGTGTCTTCTGGTCTCTCTTCTCTCTAATGGGGCTGACTTTGTGCGCACAGGGCTTGGACGTGGACTGGGACGACCTTTGGGATGAGTTTGAAGAGCGGAGGTACCTGAATGCCCGGAGGTGGAAGGGCGGCGAGGACCCGTACCGGCTCCACGCCTTTAACCAGCGAGAGAGCGAGAGGATCCCCAGTGACCGTGCTGTCCGCGACACCCGCCATCACAGGTTCTGCCTCCCTCCTGGTTTCTCCTGATCTTCCTCACGAAACTTCATTATATGGGTGGATAGTCCTGTTCCTCTTCAGGGCCGTGGTTTTGGGATGCTAGGTGGGTCTGGGCCCTTCACCTTGGGGATTGGTTCTGCCTGGGTTGTGGGTTTTTTGGCTTGTCTGGAAGTCCTAAACCTATTAATTAAAACCGGTATAAATTATTCCAGGACCATCGGGAAAGAAAGGAAAAGGCGCTATTTTTTTTTCCCCTTCAGAAAATTAACGGGTGTGCGAGAGTGCATCTCCATGATGGGCAAAGTCTTCACTGGTGCTGGGAACTCTTTTTCTGCAGAAGATGCATTCAGATGGTGCAAGGGGGATAAAATTACTGTTGGGCACTTATTTTTCTCTGCAGAGAGAGGAGTTAATGTGGGGAATAAGGGACTACTGCTGAGGGAGAGGAAGGTAAGAACTCTTGGGGTTTCTAGCAGCTCCAGCACCATTGGAGTAAAAAAAAAAAAATAAATTATCCTTTGGATCCCAAAGAACCTCTTGAGGGAGGCAAAGGAGGATTGCAGTGGGACCTTGTGGGACCCATGCTCCCTTGCTGCTGTCAGTGTTGGAAGGGCAGGGTGTGCTTTTTTATTTATTTTTTCTTTTAGCTCCTTTTTGTTGTAAGGACCAGATGCTCCTTTCTCTGGAGAGGAGCTGTCAGCCCTGACGAGTGCCTGTTATAGCTGAGCAGAGAGCGAGTGTGCTATTCCTGGAGAGAATTAATGCCAGGGATATTAACCATCTGCCCTATTAAAAGGGAAGATCGACTCGGCTGCCCCCTCGCCATACCCCCGTTGTGCAGTGGCAGCCACCTTGTTCCCGGGCGGGCGGATGCGGTGCTGAGTGCTCCTGCAAAAGAAAAGTTCTCATTAAGGAGGAAGCGAGAGCACAGCACGTGGGAGGGGCTGGGGCTAATTGCATTTGCTTCCAATTTCCTTAACCCGGTAATTGGATTCTGATTTATTGAATATGTCTGAACAATGCTGTGGATGATGCGCCATTAGCCGAGCATCAGAGAGGCCACGGAGGAAATGGGGCTGCTGGGAGATCTGGGGGAGGCAGGCGCTGGTCGGGGGGATGGGGGAGGGAGATGGGTCTGGGAATGGTGGTTGGCAGGGAGAGGAAGGTGCAGAGTTTGCAAAGCCCTCTCTGGAAAGAAATCCTTGCTCATGGTGCAGGTGTCCAGGGAGCTCTGGCATTACTGTGCAACCTGAGAGTGGGTCGTGAATTGCACGGCGGAGCTGGGTGGGAAAGCGTGGACGAGCATGGCCTTCTCTTGGAGTAGGGAGAAATTGTTGGTGGCTGTGCAAGGAGAACCTGTAAAGAGAGTCTGGCATGGGGCTGACTAGGAAAGCTCCTTCCCATGAAGGGGAGAGCAGAGTACTGCAGACGGGTGTCATGGTTTGACCCAGCTGTTATCCAAACACCACACAGCTGCTTGCTCGCCCTCCCCTCCCCACCCCCCCCGGGATGGGGAAGAGAATTAAAGGGGTATAGGGAAAAGAAACTCATGAGCTGAGATAAGAACAATTTAATAACTGAATTACAGTCATATTGGAAATAATAATGATAATAATAAC
>NW_010132038.1:11597-11938 GCF_000699245.1 Pterocles gutturalis | reverse complement strand
ACTTTCTGCATCGCTCTTCGGCGTCAGGCCTCCCCTGGGATAAGATCGGTGCCTTTTCCTGGGGGCTAACAGCGCCTAAAAGCCATAAGGAGCCTCAAAATGAGTTTGAGCCCTTTTGGGGCTGCATCTAGGAGCAACAGATGCTGTGAAAACGGAAAGGGCAAAAAAGCAGAAAAATCAACCCAAAATATTGGAATGTTCCCTCCCCTTCTCGTCTCCCCCCTGTATGTGTGCCCGAGGAGGATGGCATGGGGTCAGGCGGAGTCAGGTCCCGGGGAGCCTGGGTGCAGCGGTGGGCACAGGTACGGGCCCGATGGCTTCGGCTTTCCCGGCGCGGTGTG
>NW_010132038.1:8988-11577 GCF_000699245.1 Pterocles gutturalis | reverse complement strand
AAAGCTGTGTGAGAAATGGGAGCGTCAAACCACAGAGATGGGTGGGAAGGGGGAGAAGGGAGGGAGGCCCCTCGCTGGGAAACTTTTAACCTCAGCGTTGGTTTCCTAGGTTACTGCTGTTTCTCTTAAATTACCTTTCCCACCCCCACGTGAGGACAGTGTCTCTGTTCCACGCTGGAGGCGAGGAAGAGGGGACACGCGCGTAGGCAATATGAGTCTTGGTGCTGGCCTTCCCCACGCTGAGGGATGCGACTGGGCGCAGCGGGGCCGTGGAGGGGTTCTTCTCTCTCTTGGCAAGTCCTGCTGGCCCAGGCGGACAGGTTGGAGGCTGGTGGTATTGCCAGGGGCTCAGGTGAAGAAAGGAGGTAGAGATGATGGTCATGGCTCAGTGGCAGGACCACAAGGTGCTGGTGCTTCCAGTTTGCAGCTTTAGTTTGCCTTAAGACCCTTGGAGTCCTCTGGTTCCTGCCCAGCGGCATCTCCAGGTGGATCTGGAAGGAGCCTTGGGCTCTGTGGGCATCACCGGGACATGAAGCTCCCCCACATCTTTCCCAGAGAGGAGTCCAGGAGCAGTGGGAGAGGGAGGAGAGTGCAGCACTCCATTTAAGTTGTTTAAGTTGTTCTTAAACTAAGGTAAAGCCCCCATTTGTTTTGCTGGCAAGGCAGAGGTTCTGGCGGTGTCTACAGACCACGCAAGCCCATGGCCCCTGGTGGGTCCCCACCGATGTCCATGTGGGTGATGGTTCCTGTGGGAAGACCTAAGCACCTGCAGCAGTCCTTGTAAGGCTGGGAGTGTAACTTCGGGGAAATCTAGAGAACTTTTAACGTCTGTACCAAAACTGTGGCGGTAACAATGATGATGTCATGGCTGTGAGGACTTCTTGTGGTGTGCAGACAGCCCAGAGCAGATCAGCAAAAGCACAGAATGTGTCCCAGGGACCCAGATGAAAAATTAAATTAAAAATAAATCCACAGGTTTCTAGCAAAAGAAAAGCAGGAGTTGGGGAACACGGGACAGCTGGTTGCCGTGCGTTCCTTTAAATGTCACAGTGAAAGTTACTTGGGGCTCCTGTGCTGTGCCGCAGGCGAGCTGGTCGGCTGGTGGCCGTGGGTGCTGGCTTCCCCCGCACGTTCCTCCTGACACGCGTGGTGTCCCCGCGGTGCGTGCAGCCCTCTGAGAGGCAGGATGGGCCGTGCTGAGAGAGAGGACATTTGCCTGAGGAGCTGCTGTTTCTTCAGACCCATCTCTCTGATGCCAGATTCCTTCCCTACGGGCTTCTCTCTGCACCGGAGCATCTCACCTTGTCCTCAGTCCCCTCCTTTAGTGTCACCCCCGGCAGCACCCATCCTCTCGCTGCTCTCCCTTTGCAGGGATGAGAAGCGGAGCTTTGCTTTAACACTTCCTGGACAGAAGCGTGGGAGCTCCAGGTGGAAATATCAGCCTGTGTACACAAATAGTGCCTGTGTACCTAGGCAGGCGAGGCAAAGCCGCACGATCGATGGCCAGCAATACTGGGTTGTTGGCCAACTTCCCCGTTTTTGTCTGGATGCGCTTTCTGGGCGGAAAAGGGATGCCTGGGAAAAGCCAGGTGTGTGACGGCTCCACTTCACGTGGCAAATACACGGATGTATTCCCCTCCTGGCTCATCCCCCCCTTGAAGACCAGCCTTTACTGGCTCAGTGTTCTCATGGCCATGGTGGGAACCAGAAGGGGAGGTGATCTGGAGTCAGACTGACCACTTTTGGTGCAGGGTGGTTTTAACCACGAGCAATGACTGACCTGGTTCTCCCCGTGAAGACAAGCCATGGAGGGCTGGGAGCAGGAGGCTGGGGCTGGCAGGAGGATTGGGGTTTGCTTTTCCTGGCGGTACTGGTTTGGCCCTAACTTGTGGTACGTGTGAGGACGTGAGCGGTGGAGAGCAGCTGTCGGGAGGTGAGAAGTTCCTTCGCGTGGAACAGCATCTCCACCGGACCATGCCTGGGGGGCTGCGGGTCACACCGCTCTGTTCATGGGTCGGTAATGGTGTCTTGTGTTTCTTGAGATATGGAAACTTGAGCTTCAGACCCTCCTGGACAGAAGTTAGTTGTCTAGGTAGGAATGATCCTGGGTTTTTAACCCTTTCAGAACGGGTATCTGCAGTATATCACATACGGAGGTCCTGGACTCAGCATGTCTGTGTAGAGGTCTGTCTTGGAGAGGTGTCTGTCCCCATGGTGTCACACAGCATCTCTGAGCAGCGGTGAGATTGGACCAGAGGGATGCTGAGCAGGGAGCAGCTTCTGTTTGATGGGTTGGGCGGCATCACCAGCCATGCTGTAGATGTGCGGGCCACCAGCCATCAGCCTGCCCAGCCCTGCCTCCCTCCTGCCCGCAGCCGGGAGGCGTTGGGTTGTGGTACATCAGTGCCGAGAGGAGGAGGGAGCCCTTGCCGGGGTGACAGCCCATTTCTCTGTCCCCTTGCTGAGTGACCCTTGTGTAGGGCTTTGTGAGGGTGGCATAAAGAGTGACCTTGTGTGTTCATCCTCAGCGTGCGTGTCCCCTGGCAGAGCGGGGCGCCGGCCAGCTGGGCTCCCAGCTGAAGAGCCTCT
>NW_010132038.1:3708-8957 GCF_000699245.1 Pterocles gutturalis | reverse complement strand
GGCCCCCTCGCCTGCTCCTCGTTAGCTCTTCAGCTGGCTCTCCATGAGCAGAGTCAGCTGGGGAACAGGGAGGAGGGGGCAAACGCGTGTGTGCCGGGGGCCTTTTGCTTTGAAAAGCCATCACCTCCTTCTCCTGTGCTTCTTCAGAACTGACATTGTGTGAAATGCAATCCTGGTTTGTGCAAAAAAAAAAAAAAAAGTATTTTTTTTCAATTAATTTTTTTTTTAATCCAAAAGGGTTTCAGCCAGCTCTAATTACCAATGCTTTGCTTTCTTGCTAATCAACTCTGCAGAGGGCCTGGCTGTTAGGATGGGAAGAGCTCTAATAATTTTCTATTCTTTCTGTTAATCACCCAAAGCAAAGTAGAGCTAATCCCTCGAGTCAGTTGTCTTTTATGCATTTTTTTTAAACTTCCTGTGTTACGTAATTCTTTTTTTAATATAAAAGGGTCTTGCATTCATAACTTCACATGCTGGGGGGTTATAGGCCAGCTTCTAATTGATCTGTTTGGCTTGAAACACATCAGAAAATTCAGAGAGTTTGCTCAGAGAGCGAGCTGAAAATTTGGAGCAGATGTTTGTTTTATAGGGGAGAGAGAGGGGAAAAAAAAACCACCTCGAAACCCTGGTTGCATTCTTGCTCTCAGTGAAATGAGCTCAGTCTCGTGGAGGTGGAGAAAAGCTGTCGCCTGTGTAAAAGAAAAGGCAGGAACTGTAAAACATTCATACAGAGCGGCTCTGAAGGGTGGCTTGCGCTCACCTCATCCTTTCCAGCTACCTGCCTCTTTCAATAGTCCACCAAGGCACAGCCTTTTTTTTTTTTTAATTTTGTTTTTGTGAGGCTATCTGAATAAGCTGAGGGACTTGGAGCTCTTGAGAAGCCAGCAAGCCAGAAATGTCTTTCAAGGATAAACTAACTTCAGGGTCGGATCCTCTTGGGGTGCAGGAGGGCTCCTGCTCCGGCGGGTCCCTGGTCTGTGCTGCGGGATGCAGGGTGGGAGGAGGGGAGCTCGCTCCCCTTCAGCAGGCATGTGCAGAAATTTTGGATGTGGAAAGGTGGCAGCATGGCTTGTCACTGTTGAAATGGTTAAAGCTTCCCCTGCTGAAGCTCTGCCGTGGGAGTTTCTTGGGTGAAGAGGTTTTTTGTGCCGTCACCAGTCCCCTTCCTGCTTGTTCTGTTTGTGTGAATGAGCTCTGCTCTGCCCTCACCTCCAAACCCAAGCAGCCTCTCTCCCTCGCTGTGCATCCCTTTGTCATCTCCTGTCTCTTCTCGGTGGCATCTTCCAGGAAGAACAGGTTAGAAGACCCCTGTTCACGCAGTAGTAAGACACATCCCAAATCACCTCCTTGGCATCTCAGGAGCTTCTCTGCGCCCTGGAGGAGCACCCGGAGGCTGGCCAGGAGACCCCTGCTCCACCGCGGTACCTGCGCCCTCGTTGTCTCTCCTTCTGGTTCCTGTGTTTGCCAGTCAGCCACGTGGAAGACATTGGCTGATGGGTTTTAAGCCCGCTAATTAAAACATGCTGGAGAGTTTTTGCGTTGTGTCAGACTGATTACTTCTCAGCTACGCCGAGAGGCTTTTTGGGGCAGAAGCGATGCAGCCTGGCTTTCTCCCTGCCTGCAGAGAAGGCCGGCAGCCGTGTGGCTGGACACGTGTGGCAAGAGGAGCATCTGCCCGAGCTGGATCTGAACATCTGGCTTTGCAGAGAAGCACCTCGCGTGCGTGGTGCCATCACCTCCTGTCTCTGGGAGTGGTTTTGTTGCAGGATTTTGTACAGGACTTTGAACGTGCCCCATCTCTGAGCTGAGCCAGCATCGCCCAACCCAACGTGTGACCTTTTTATTGCTCTTTGTTTCGCCTCCCTTGCCTGCACAGCGGGGGTGGTCGCTCTTATCAGTGAAGCGTTTGCTCAGCTCTGTTATCTAATCACGGTGGTGCGCTGCAAACATCCCAAAGACATGCTGGCTGTTAGTGATGCCCATCGCCTGTCCCGTGCCTGAGCAGGCGTGTGACCTTCTGCATATCTTGCATATTGCAGAGGGAGGAGAAGAGCCTGTCTGGGCAGGAGTCTGGGGGGCAGTCGGTGCTAAAGTCCCCGTCCCCGAGCAGCGCTCAGGTCCCCATCCCCAAGCACTGCATGCAGTAGAGAAACCTTGACCACCAACTTGCCCCAGGAGTGCAGCTTTTGTTTAATTTTTGTAATCCTGGGAACTCGGGCACTGCTCTTTGGCTGAGACCTTCCTCTCCAGAGAGTGCTGAGACTGTTGTGTCCCTTGGGATGTGACCCAGGTGACTCTGCTGCACTGTGATGGGCACTCTGGCCAGGATGTAAAACTTGCCAACACTTGGGATGGAGCAGGAGTTCTGTGGGTACAAGCACTCGGTTGATGCTGCCTTCCAGTTTTGGGTACATCACATAAGCTTCTGCATTCTGAGATGTGTCAGGGTTGGCGCTGCAAATGGTTTGTGCTGAGCATCTCACCCAGGCTTTGGAACTGGCTGGATGGAGCTGAGAGGCTTCTTCCAGATCAGCCCCGTTGAGCACGGTGATGGCCAGCCCTGCATGGCTGCCGGCATACAGCAGGACCAGCTGGTGGGCCAGGGTTTGTTAGTCAAAGGGGCCAGCAGCAATAGTCCCTGCTTCGTGGCAGGTCAGCCAAAAGCTGGGCTGGTGGTTGGGGCTGGGAGGTGGGTGATGGGGCTGCTCGGGGCTGGGTGGCCAGGCTGGGGGCACAGCAAGCCCCTTGTGCTGCATCCCCATTCCTGAACTGTTGCAGGGTCAGGAGGACCTGGGGTAAAGCGCACAATGAAGGAGGGGTGCGGAGAGCCCAGAAAGGGTTTGCAGCACGTGGTGAGGAGGTGTGGGGCTTCCATCTGAAAAACCCTGTGCAGCTGTGAGCTTAAACCATCGGCTGAACTTTGTTACACAATAAAAGGAAACATCTGAAGTCAGTGGAGAAGGCTTTTTTAAAATTTTTCTAGTGTGCTGTAGGTTTAAGGGCAGTAGAAATCAGCTGGGCTTAAATTTTGAAGTCCTTACAATGTTTTTGGTAAATTACCCCCCACATATTCCCTTCTTCCCCCTTGGCCAAGCAAGCTTGGAGAGCGGATGGTGGAAGATGACTCTGAAATAAGAGCAACTGGAAAGACACCTGTCTCGAGAAGGATAACAAAAGAAAGGTTTGTGTGTTCAACTGATACCTTGCAGCTGAATGGGGAAAATAATTTGTAATCTGGCAGCCAGGGATGCTCACAGAAACCTGCGACCGTCCCAGCACACACATGTCCGTGAGCCTTGTTGGTTCCCTTGGCCGCAGTGTTTGCCGCTGCCGGCTCTCCTGCCGGTATCGTGTATGAGATCAGTTTGACATCTAGCACATCCTCTGCGCAGTGACTGTATCCTGCCGTGCGCGGGGGTGGGTGGGTGATCTCATGGCTTTTCCTCCGCTCCGATGTCCCTGCTCATCTGTTCCGCTGAGCGCGGTTTCTCTGACGGAGGTGTTACATCAGGCAGCAGCGGGAGGGCATCTCCCAGACAGGGGATAGCCCTTGGGAGGGGACACGGTGACAGTGGCCATTCCCCAAGGGACTCTGCCGTGCTGGAGGAATCTTTCCTTTGAAACTGTTCTAATCTTTAAGTTCTGAGGATTTTTATGTTGTGCAAAGAGCTGTTGTACATGGAAAAAGCTTTTTGACATTGATTCAAATGAGAAACTTCCTCATTTCTGAGAATTTTCTGCGTTTCTGGAGATCCCCCAGCCCTTGGAGCTGCTGGCAGGGCTGTCTGCGTCTGCTTGGTGGCTGTGACAGGCTCGTCCCTCCTGTCCCTGGCTCCCTGTATCTCTGGGCACCTTGCTGCCTCTCGGTATATCCCCGTCATGTGTCAACACCTTGATAGATCAGACGGTGGGAGGATGCAGGATTGTGGAGCATCCTGAGCACCCAAAAGGCCCAGGGCTGGCATCTCTAGCAGAAGCTGGCAACTCGAAATCTGGAGTCAGCAGAGCTTTGCAACACTGACAGCCCATGCTCTGAGACTGCCTGTGATTTGTCAAACAGCTTTTCAGCTCCATCTCTGCTGCCTGTGTGTCTGGGGGCTCTTCAGCTCAGTTTGGAGGTGGAGATCCTGAATGGGGCTGGCTGGAGAGCTGTGGAAAGCCTTCCTGAGCTGGGAACGGACCTCTCCCTGGCTTTCCTCTGCAGCTCCTACCTTCTCTTGCACAAACTTGGGGTTCTGAGTTCTTTCTCAGTTGTGTCTTCTCGTGCCGTTAACACGGTGTCCCAGTGCACGCCTGGCTGCCCGCAGGCAGCAAACCCACATCGTTGCTTTAAGATTGTCCTTTCGAAGGTCGTGGTCCAGCACATGAGCTCATGTGAATGGGATGCTTTGCGGAGCTGACGTTGTCTGTTGGCCTGGAGGATGCAATGGCTAACAGGGCCATGGCAGAAGGGGCAGGACCATGCCTAGGGGTTGCTTTTTCTCTCCAACCCATTACAAACTCATTTATTTCCTTTTTCTTGGAATGTAACTTTTTTCTCCTGCCTTGACACATGGAATCATCACTGCCAGAGCTGTGCTGCCTCGTCTTTGCAGCTCAGCCTCTCTGCTCACCCCAGTCTTTACCCATACAGGGGTGCATGCGGGACTGCTGCCTTCCCGCAGCCATGGTCACTGCAGGTGATGCTGTGGCTGCTGTGCTGCCTCCTGACACCGTGAGCCGCTCTGAGGCAGTGTGTCCTGCTCTCCATCTCTGCTGGAGCTCCGCCGGCTCACCCTGCAGTGTGCCTTCCTCCTCTCCTCCCAGGCTGTGCTGCACCAGGCCCCTTCCTGCACCATTTGAGCATCCATCCGCACTAGGGCTGGACCGGTTAGGGATGGAAATTGATGTCACTGAGAGGGGATGTCAGGGAAAGCCGTCACAGGCTGCGCCCCGGGGGGACACTGGGTAGAGCAGCTGCTTGAGAGTCTTTTTCCTGTTTACTTGCTCCCAGAAGTGCCAGGTGATGTGGTGATTAAAGGACATCCCTCCTGCCTGTGTCGGTGCATCCTTCATCCCTCCTCCTCGCCCTCTTGAGGGGGTGTCCCCGCACGTGCGGTCCCCAGCCCCTAAGCCAGGGCAGATAACTGGGGTGGCTGTGGATGGGGGCTTGGCTGTGTTGGGAGCACAGGATGTCCAAGAGGACTTTAACCCCTTTGGCACCCTGCCCTGGAAATCTGCACCCCATAAATCTGCTTTCCAGCTGGTGG
>NW_010132038.1:599-3677 GCF_000699245.1 Pterocles gutturalis | reverse complement strand
AAGCTGCGTTCCAGCTGGGGGAGGGGGGGGGGGGGGGGGAGGCTGGCCAGATTTGTTTGCGCGTTTGGGTGCTGCCTGACGTGGTCCTTCTTGGCACCAGTGAAGAACAAGGCTCTGGTGCTCCTGGGCTGCCTCAGCACAGAAGCAGGGCGCCTGCTGCCTTCTCTCTGCGCTGCTGCACTCGGGAACCTCTGCCAGCGCCTGCCCCATAGCCATCACTCGTCCCCCTCTGGGTTCCTCTGGCCAGGATCCGGGGTACTCTGCATACCCCCGTCTCATTCCAGCCTGCAGCCCGTGTCCTGCTGATCCTCGGCAGCTTCAGAGGACCACAGGGCTGTCCCGGCTCCCAGAGCAGACCCTGAGCGGTGCTGGGTACCCCAGGCGTGCCGGGCAGCAGGGAGGTGGCTCTGCTGGGACATGACTTGGCTCTATGTCCCAGCAAAGCAGCAGAAATGGTTTTTGGTTTTTTTTTTTTACCCTCTTTGCTGTATCATGTGTCATTGAATGCCGTGTCAGCCTGTTCTCAAGGTTTTGCTGCTGGTTGGAGTGTGGTTCCCGTAATCCCCAGAGGCTCAGGCTCTGGGGTGTGTTAATGAAAAGGCCTGGAGATGAGGGCATGACATTTTGGAACAGTGGCACATCAGGTTTGCTCTGAACCATGGAGCAAGTTGGTGTGCAAGCAGGAGGAGGTCTCCAGTTCCCGGGACCAAATAAATCCCGGGTGAGGTCATCAAGGAAAAAGCAAACCCAGGTCTGGTGTCAAGGCCATCACTGAGAGCTCGTGCTTCTCCCATGTAAACTGAAGATAATGTCTCCTGCTAGGGTGGTGTGTGCCTTAGGTAGTATCTGCTCAGTGCCTGGAGATCTCCAGTTGGATGGTGCAGTCAGAAGATGCCAACCCTACTCTTGCCTTGCGATGGAAGGTGAGGCCAGCACCATCAGCGGTCCCATCGTGGTTAGTGCAGATAGAGCAGAACTGGTGGGAAGGGCAGAGGAGATCCATTGTTTCCATTTTTAACCACTTTGGGACGGAGCAGGTTTGATTTCACCAGTGGCCGCTCTGGTTCTTCTGCCTCCAGTTCACGGTGCGGTGGGTGAAGGGACTCACACGCGGAGCCCGAGGAGGAGGTGACACGAGGAGGTGCCCCGGCTCCTCCCTGTGCTATGGATGGGGCCGGTACAGCCCACTGGGGCCTCTCCGCAGATAATGGCACACAGGGAGGTCCAGGGGAGGGCACACAGCTGGAAATCACATCTGTGCTTTAGTGAGTGCTCTGTCTTTGCTGGCTCAAAACAGCTGCTGAGCTGAGCTGGTGGGGAAGAGATCAGGCTGTGGTGGTGACCTCAGGTGGCTCAGCAGCAGGTGGGATCTTTGTCCTGTTCTTGTCTTCCCAACTCTGCCCAGACACTGAAGAGCTCAGGCCCTGGTGGGGACTGGAACAAAAGTCCTGGCCAGCGGTCGTCCTCGCTGTGACATCGCAGTCATGGAAACTTGAGGGCATCGACTGGTGGGACGGATGAAAACTGAGTCATGGCATCTGAACCTCTCTGGCATTTGCTGCCAGCGTGACAAATCTTTTCTGCCCTTCAGTTTTCACTCCTTGCCTTTGTGCCCTGTCCTGGGGACACCGTGTGGTCGCTCTTGTCTCCATTTGCTTTGTGGTGGGGCAAGACTCCCTGGGCATGAAAGAGTCAAGGAGGCACCTATGGTGGGCACAAAAATCCCCCGAGAGCTCCAAGGAGAGCCTGCTGCTGTTGGACACCCAGGTCCCAGATCCACCTCTGCCAGGGCGTGTGCCGAGGCACCGTGCTGCCGAGTGTCCCCATCCATCTGTCCCTCTGCGGTACCTCTCAGATCTCCGCACCGCTGTGTTCATCCAGGAGGGAGGGAGAGCGGGAGAGAAAGGCTGGAGGGGCTGTGCTCGCAGGTCTTTGGCTTTCCCCATCCTCCCACCGATCTGTTGTGCTCTGTCAGGTCATTGTGTTTCTCACCCAGGCAGGGCCAAGGGGGATGGAGCCCTCGATGCCAGGCAGGAAGAAGGTCACCTTGGGGGTGGCTCTCAGATCCATCCCTAGACAGACCGTCTGTCCAGAAGCACCGGTGGGTGCCAAGCTTCCCCTTTCCAGTTGAGTCAGTGGAAGCTTGTGCCTCTCAAACAGACCAGGCTGGTGGTGGAAGGGCGGCTCTGCAGGCTGCCACCGGCCTTATTTCAGCTGGGGAAGGGACACGGACTTTTTCAGAGCAGCATCTGTGCCAGCAAAAACTGGGGATTACCCTACATGGAGCAGCTCTGCTTGTGTTTGGGGTGGAAATGTGCTCCCGTGTCCTGCACGGTGAAGGTGCAACAAGCCCGGGGCTCTCACGGGTGCCAGCCTTGCCAGTGGGAGAGGATGAGGCCAGCAACCCCGGGTGCCTAGCTTGGGATTTGGCACAATCCAGAAATCCTGGTACAAAACCCCCCACTTTGCTTTTTGCATCCAGCAAGTTTCCTCCCCCCCCGCGCCCCTCAAGCACTCTTTTTCTGCTGGCAGGGGAGCAGCGGGAGGGGAGAGAGCAGCCGGGCGAGCGGGGAGATGGTCCCTCCGGGGGTGTGGAGTTGTTCCCTGTCATAACCCTGCTAATTAACCACTGGCCTTGGGACAGGGTGCACCGGGGGGGTGTCTCCTACCCCCATGCCTCCCAGGTCTCTCTCCCTCCCTCTCCCCACTGGAGGAGTGGCTGCGGGTGCCTGGAGGCAGGGCTGCTGTGGGATGTCAAAGGATTTGGGGACCGGGGGCTCCTGGTGCTTCTCCAGGGACTTGGGCTGTGACTGCAGCAAGTGACCGTGTCTTGGGATCAGTGTCCTACCTCTGCTCCTTTGCTTTCTTTGTTGTTGTGGTTTCTTGTCTGACTTTGGGATGGACATGCTGGTGTGGTTCTGGGACGATCTGCTCTCCCAGTGACACACTGTCCCTGTCCCCACGGCTCCGGGGCTGTGCAGTGGAGGCTGGGGAAGGAGCTGCAGTGCTTTGCCCAAGGTCATGCAGCCCACCGGAGGAGAGATGGGACCGGTGCCACCTTCTCAGCTGTGCTGGGGC
>NW_010132038.1:277-557 GCF_000699245.1 Pterocles gutturalis | reverse complement strand
CAGGTGGACCTGGGCGTGAGGTTATCCCTGGGAGGGCTGGCAGCAGCGCGGGAGCTGCCAGGCTGTGTGTCCCCGGCTGTGCTGGGCTGGGGGCAGAGCCTGAGACAGCAGCATCCTGCTTCACTCACTTGGGGAATACGTTTGGGTTTGGGTTTGTTTGTTTGTTTTTCTTGCAACTGAGAGTAAGCGGGAGAGGTGTGCTGACTATACAGGACAGGCAGCTGGCAGCCCGCAGCTACCTCTGCTTCTAGCATCGGCAGGATGTTCGTGAGCTCTGGAA
>NW_010132038.1:0-201 GCF_000699245.1 Pterocles gutturalis | reverse complement strand
CTTTGCTCCCCTGCTCCAGCCTGTAACATGGGTGCGCAGGATGGAGGAGGGAAGGGCGGCTCCTCGCATCCTCCGACCCACAGAGCGATGCAGCTGTGTAGTGTCTCCTAATCTCCCTGCGCATCTCCTCTAGTTTCCTCTGCACTTGATAAGGATTTGGAGGGGTATGGGGGGGAGGAACTGGGGCTCAGGGGACACGTG
>NW_010132037.1:0-1579 GCF_000699245.1 Pterocles gutturalis | reverse complement strand
TTTTTGAGGGTGTTCCCCAAATTCTGAGGTTTCATTTGGTGAAAACCCCGCGAAAATCGGACGAAATTTGAGCGTTTTACGGTCTTCCGAAGTCGATTCGGTCAAATTTGAGGAGAAATTGCCCAAAATTTGGAAATTTCCACCCAAATTTTTGAATTTTTCACCCAAATTTTTGAAATTTTCACCCAAATTTTGGGGGTTATTCTGGAATTTTAGGGTCCCCCCCAGATTTTGGGGGAATTTCCGGGGAAATCGGGGAAAATTTGGGGGTTCTACCATCATCCAAAGTCGATTCGGTCAAATTTGAGGAAAAATTGCCCAAAATTTGGAAATTTCCACCCAAATTTTTCAATTTTTCACCTAAAAATTTGGAATTTCCCCATTTTTTGGGTTCCCCCCCCCATTTTTCCCAATTTGCTCGGAAATTGCCCCAAAATTCGGGGGTTTATCCTCCTCGGAAGTCAACTGGTCCGTCAACAACAAAATTCCTCCAATTCTACATCCGGAATTTTCAAATTTTAGGTTCCTACCCCCAAAATTTTGGGGGGGTCCGTCCCTTTTTTGGGTCCCCCCTGGATTTCCAACCTCTTTTTGCTTCCCCTTTTCATGGAAGCGCCCATTTTAAAGCCCTCCTGCCCTTGGTCCACCAACTTTTTGGTTCCTACCACTGATTTTTTGGTTCCTACCCCTGTTTTTTTGACCTGTCCGTCCCTTTTTTGGGTCCCCCCAAATTTCCAAGCTGTTTTTGCTCCTCCCTGAGCCTCTCCCACATGGAAACAACCACTTGATCCACCAACTTTGACGGTCCTCCTCTAAAACTACCCAAAACTTTGGTTCCTACCTCCACTCTTCATGTGTTCTCCATTGGTCCGTCCCTTTTTTGGGTCCCCCCAGATTTCCAACCTCATTTTGCTCCTCCCGCAGCTTCTCCCACATGGAAACATCCCCTTGATCCACCAACTTTGATGTTCCTACTCCCAACTTTTATGTTCCTACCCCCAACTTTTTGGTTCCTACCCCCGTTTTTTCCACCCGTCCGTCCCTTTTTTGGGTCCCCCCAAATTTCCAACCTGTTTTTGCTCCTCCCTGACCCTCTCCCACATGGAAACAACCACTTGATTCACCAACTTTGACGGTCCTCCTCTAGAACTACCCAAAACTTTGGTTCCTACCCCCAATCGTCATGTGTCCGTCCCTTTTTTGGGTCCCCCCAGCTTCCCAACCTGGTTTTCCTCCTCCCTGAGCCTCTCCCACATGGAAACAACCACTTGATCCACCAACTTTGACGGTCCTCCTCTAAAGCTACCCAAAACTTTGGTTCCTACCTCCACTCTTCACGTGTCCGTCCCTTTTTTGGGTTCCCCCAGATTTCCAACCTCTTTTTGCTCCTCTCTGAGCCTCTCCCACATGGAAACAACCACTTGATCCACCAACTTTGACGGTCCTCCTCTAAAGCTACCCAAAACTTTGGTTCCTACCTCCACTCTTCACGTGTCCGTCCCTTTTTTGGGTCCCCCCAAATTTCCAACCTGTTTTTGCTCCTCCCTGACCCTCTCCCACATGGAAACAACCACTTGAT
>NW_010132036.1:0-20054 GCF_000699245.1 Pterocles gutturalis | reverse complement strand
AATTCTGACTCGACATTCACTATTTCAAAACAGGTTGTGTAGACTTGTGAGAAGGGGATTGCTGTTACATACTTTTATTCTAGCAACTGTGTCTTTGAAGCATGTCCGGTGTGGACAGTTATCATATCAGGTATGAAAATCATGGGTATGTAACTGGGGTGGCAATTCATGAACCCTTCAGCTACCCACGTGAAGGGCAGCTTGGCAGCTGTGGTGGGTTAACCTTGGCTGGATGCCAGGTGCCCACCAGGCCCCTCTATCACTCCCCCTTCAGCGAAATAAAGGGGAAGAATAAGATGAAAAACTTGTGGGTCAAGATAAAAGCAGTTTAATTAAAGCAAAGGCCAAGGCCATGCACAGAAACAAAAGGTAAACAAAGATGTTATTCTCTGCTTCCCCTCAGTAAGCGACGTCCAGCCACTTCCCAGGAAAGCAGAGCTTCAGTGTGTGCAGCAGCTGCTGCTGGAGACAAACACAGTAACCAATGCCCCTCTCCTCCTCCCTGCCCTTGGCTTTTATGGCTGAGCTGAGGTCACATGGTATGGAACAGCCAATCCGGGTCAGCTGTCCCGGCTCCGCCCCCTCCCAAGCTGTGTTACACACCCCCTGCTGGCTGCCAGGGTCACACTCAGCACTGGGAGGCTGCTGTGGGGGTACCAACTCCATCTCAGACAGACCCAATACAGTACTAAATTTGTTGAGTCCAGATATGCGTTTCTGATACCGGAGGCAGTCACAAGATGCACTGCGTTGTTCAGAACTACCTATGGTGCAGGCTAGTTTACAGTGTGTATGACTTAGTTGTTGAAACCTGGGTAAAGCTTCAGGGAAATCTGGTAAATGTCAGGCAAAGTATCATCTCCAGGACATTGACTATAGCGGCAGTGGTGATTCAGTATGTGTAGTTTGCATTGTAGTTGGAGCTTTTATGTTCAAGCAACACTGGAGGCTGGAGCTTTATGATGCTTCTACTGCTGTCATGTATGTGCATCTGCTGGCCCCCTTGCAGAGCAATCTGCTGCTGGTGGTGAATGGGAGCATGAGCAGGGACTGGGCAGAACACTTGTCTCCAAGGAGGCATGATGTTAAGAGTTTGGGTGCAGAGTTGATGTTTCTAGTTTACTGTCAGTTCTAGAGACGCTTTAAAAGTACAGTTTGGGAGAAAATTCAGTTTCAGACTTGATGCATCCCGGTCAGTTCAGGATTTAAGGATGCATAGAGCTATTTTCACATATGTCTGTGCCAACCCCATTTGATGAGGGACAACAGACATGCTTTGGCCATTGGCAATGGGGGGCTTTTCCCTGGCAAACTGGAAGTTTCCAGCACTCTGATCTGTTTCTGCTGGAAGGCGAGCGGGTACATCCATAAGGCTGTAAGGAGAGTGCTTACTTCTCACTATCAGTGTGTCTGTGTGATTGCACGTGCACAGGAGCTCACTGATACTTTCAGATGTGTTTGTTTCTGATGGGAACAATTAGTCCTCTGCTAAGTAAAAATTGTGATATTTTTCATCTCCAGGCTTTTTTTTTTTTTTTTTTTTTGCTGTCAAGAATTCAAGAATGTACTGCACAAGGATGGTCTAGATGAGAGACCAGGGTGTCAGTGATACAGCTGCAGATTTGGGGGAGGAGGATTTACCTGTCTTTTTTTCACTCCCTTTGCCCTCTCTGTCCCTTTGACCTCTCTCCTGCCTATTATCACTTGCTTCCATTTCTCATCATGAAATGATGATCAAGAGCCTTGTCTGACAGTATTTCAGGAAACAAAGAACTGCAAAGCCTATGTGCAGGGCAGAGGCAGGCTGACACAGGTACCGCCTAGCTGTAACTGCAGACATGAAGAAGCAAACCCAAGACAGTTCTTTTCTCTCCTCATTCTTCATTCTTGCTCTTCCTCTAAGTAATAGCTCTGACAGTCAAGTTAGCAGATGGTACACATCAAGGTAACCCCCTCTTACTGTGGGACACAGATGCAGTGCTGAATGCTCGGCTCCCTTGGCTGCTTGAGTTGCTCTTACTCAGTGCCTGATCTGTCCCTGGGAGCATATTGTCCCTCCTCCTGGCTTGTAGGTGGTGGGGCTGCAAGTACCAAGCTTTGGTACTTGCCATCGCTTTGTCATCAAAAGGGTAAACAGTCTTCTCAGCTCTAGAGTAGTTGTTGTTGTCCTTCACTTTCTGCTACACAGATGAGAGATTTTCCTACAGCTAGCAGCTGTGTATGTTGCATGTGTTTCCATCTGCTGGGAGATGCTGTCGTAAACAGTGTCATTGTAGAAGTGTCCAGCAGCTGTGCTGTGAACAATGCTCAGGGTTTGGCAGGTGTTACTTGCAGCACTCTTAGCTAAAGACACTTCACTGTTTTTCACGTTCACGGTTAAAAGTGCTAAATGGCTGTGACGTCTGGTGGAGGCTGAAGGGCTGGCATCCACATCTGGGCATCTGGGATTTGCAGGTAAGTGAGAGGAATAAACCTTCTCCAGCCTAGACAGGACGGTACTACAAGAAGATGCCAGGATGCCAGTAATCGTAGTGTTCTTGCTATCTTCTTGTGACCAGGATCAATGACTATCAAGCACTTTGTGTTGATATGGAGAAGATTTTTTCAAAATCTAATATTTTCCTGGAAAGCATAAAACTTAGTAAAGGGAAAGGAACTTAGATGATAATTTTTGTTCATAGTTATGCAGTTAGTCATCAGTAAGCAGTTTTTGCTTTTCTTTGTACTCCCTTGCCACCATACTTGGTGTAAGTCTGCATGCAGGAGACTCACACAGACTCTTCAGCAAGCTTCATGCAGAATATAAGTGTAGCAAATATTTCTAGTGATGTAAACTTATTTATTAATGAAGAACAACACAATGCTTTGATTAATCTGATGGGGGAATCCGTAAACTCAGGAAATACTATATGCAGTGTCTTTCACCTAGTCTGTCAGTGCATTCTTTTCCTGTAAGGCTACTGTAATGTATTTTGCCAGATCCTTGATACAAAATAGACATCTCCAAAAAAGTGTTGCTTCAGACATGTCTTGTTCTGAATATTCATGAAATGAAGAAACTAGAACTGACATTTTTCACACTGGTAAAATTCTCCTTGGCTCCTCAAATCTAAGAATTATTCTTTTCAAAGGGACAGAACACATATATTTCTCTTACACAGTTGTCTTCCATTTGTCCATTTCCATTGCATTTCAACTTGAAACATACTTGTGCAGGGATAATGAAAGAGACCAGGACTCTGTCCTTTAGTTATCTTGTACTAGATTTTTCTTTTAAGGTTATAGATTTAGTTTTAAGAGCTCTCTCCAAACTTCAAGATGCACTTTGCTGAGTATTATTAAATAGATTAAATCCAAATGCAAAAAGACTTTGTTGAATTGTGTGTTTGATTTTTTTTATATGTGCAGTTTCTCTTATCAGTAATAAAAATAATACAATGTTGGAAAAAAAAATATTTGCAGCTAGGGTAGATGGGGAGATAGAATGCATCTGAGCAGAAAGCTAACCTTGCTGCAGACAGACAGCTCTCAACACAGTTTTCTACCTTAGAAGGAGGAATTAATACAGTGAATTCATCAAAGTATCTTTATTAGAGCTATGGTTATGATTGTCTCTTTAAAGCTAGGCATTGATAAGATCCACCACTTAGAAATTGAATTTTTTTTATTCTTACACCATTCTCAAAATTAAGATTGATTTGATCTGCCAGCATGTGACCTTTACAAATCACAACACTAGTTTATCACTTGATACTTTTTCCGAAGAAAAACTAAGATTACATAGCTGCTATCTGTTATTATCTTGAAATCAATACATGCCTTGTAAAATTCCTTACCTTCCAAAAGTTGATGTAAATAAAAATATATAATATGGAAGTGATCTCTTTAGGGCAATTGTTGTGAACATAAGATTTGATAAATATACAATATTTGAAATAAAACACAATTAGATTTGAAGAGTCAGATGGTTCAAAGAATTTATAAGAAGTAGATTTTATTTTGGAAGCATGGAGATGGAAATATTTTTTCAGTTAATATGATAGTTATTTTTATTCTGTACATCTCAAGTAATGAGCAGTACACAATTGTAAACGATCAGCATTGTGTGTTAGATAAATATGCCTTTCAAGCAAAACAAAATACTTTCTGTATGTGAAAAAATCTTCACTTATGCGTTTACAAATTTTTCATTTATTTCCTGTGTCTTCATTGCTTTTTCTGACTTGATCCAGAAAAATGAGTGTTCTGTTACTACTATTAATAGTGCTTATGTAATATTTAAACATGCTCTTTCTTTTATATACACTGATTCAGGTCTATATTCTGTCTTTTTCAAGTGTATGTTATGGCATTAAAAGAAAGAAGATGACAGATAACCTACTGCTTGTACATGTTTTTCATATTTATGCCTTTTTTTTTTTAAATACAAATTTTGTTTTCTCCTTGATAAAACACTGTTTTCCACCAGAAGAGTATTCTCAAGTGGAGAAATTTTTTCTCACCCTTTTTTTTTTCTGTTTAATGTTGGGGGCATGAGAATTGACAAATTTCCTGCATTGTGCTTTGAACTCTTACAGAAAATGCGATATTAAAACCAGCACTCAGTCTGTGAGACACACTCCCCCTAGACCGCCAGGTCCACGCGTGCTCTGTGCTGTCTTATGTGCTCCATATCCTTTCTTATTTTCCTATCAATTGCTTGATGACACACATTGGCCTACATAAACTAACATGCAGGCACACTACGGGTGTGAGAGAGCAGAGCTAAACTAGCTCACTGCTGCCAAGAGGCCCTTCTCTGAGCTGTGCCATGTCTTTCACTCCTCACACCAGCTCTGGTATTCAGCGCAGTGAGATGCTTCACTTCATAGGTACAAACCTATTTCTTCAAGTTGAGAAACTTCCACATGGCGGGGCGCAAGGAGAGTTTTCTGTAGGTTTCCCTGAGAAATAAAACACTGTTACAATAAAATAATAATTTTTTAAAAGCCATTCAAGAGAGAAAAAAGGTGTTTCTAATTTGCTTGCAGTAAGTTTAAAATTGTTACCCATTTCAACTGTTATTTCCAACCACTGTCTTAGTACTTGCGTATCTGACAACTCTCCATACGAGAGAACTGTATTCTAAGTGAATGTGTGAGCTTCTGTAATTCCTGTTCTGTAAACAAGCAGAGTTTTTTCCTCCCATATTCAGCAAAGTCAAGTAGCTGATTTTCTAGCTCATCCTGACATAAGACCACTAGGTAAAGCACTGCAAGAACACGGGTTGGGCATGGAAAACCGCTTTTGTCAGTGGTCTCTTGGTGGTTTGAATTAAGAAATACTGCAGCATTGTGCTGCTGGGATATTCTAAAATAAAGGTATAATAACAACCGTACTGGTCGAGCCAAGCATTCAGCTACTTTAATGTGCCATTTCCTTCTGTGCACATAAGTGAAAAGGTATGAAGAAATCCCTGCTTCTTGTAAGAGACAGTAAATAGTCATATCTTCAGTCTCAGTTTAATTTGGTTGCCTTGCTATTAACCTCTCATTAGTTTTTAGCACAACACTCTGTGGGGCCTTTCTCCACAGAGAAAACATTTATCCATACCCTATTTTGCTATCATCTGTCTGTTGGTTTGTCTCTGGAAGTATTTTCCCTGTTATGCCACAGCAAATTACATTTTTTTGGAGCCTACTTTGCAAGAAGCCTTTTCAAATGTCTCCTTTATTGTGTTAATTTTACTTCTGTAAAAAATTTCTTATAGAAATTTGGAATATCTGAAAGAGAACACGTTGGAGTATTCTCCACTACATCAATGGAGTATTGTATATAACGTGTACGTGTGTGTATAGGTAAACCATCCTTTAACATTTCTTGACAACTACTGTTATTCTTTAACAATCTGAATTTGATCGTTGCAATTCAATGAGCTACCGAACTACTTTGGAGTCCAAGACCTGTATCTCTTGTCCCTGATGCAGTTGTCTGACAGATATCTCCAGGAAATTGTTCTCAAATGTCATCAAATTGTTGGGTCACTGGAAAGAAAAAAAAAATCCTTCTGCAGGATTATTTCAGACTTTCCCATAAGTTGGTCTCTATGCTTGTGTTTTTATTGTATTTCCATTCTTATGATTTCCTAATATTCTGAACTAGTTTAGTGTTTGGAGGGGTTAGAAGACAACATCTATAAAATTCTGGGTGAAAAAAATCCTGTGTCCTCTTGCCGTTATCTTATAGTTCCTGTTTGTGAATTTTTTTTTTTTTTTTTTTTTTTTTAAGGAGTACCAGCCTTGCGATGTGTAGGGAGAAAGTAGATTCTGCTAAGGTAATATTATAATCTTGGAAGATCTTCTAACATGAACATTCTAAAATATTTGCTGTTATGCTAATCATCATTTTGAAGGAAGGAAAAAAAGTTTTGCATCCTTTCAGTTACCCAGAACACTCAGGGCCATGTAGTTAGTCTTGTTTTTAACTCTATTCTCGACAATCTGCTAGAAAACCGTAAAAGTCAAATTTTACCCCCAATATGACACACAGTAACAGATTATGATCAAAATGGGATCATTCAAATCATTTGCCTTGCCGGGAAAGTTTGGAGATCACTAGTGAGAAGGCACACATTCTGGTAAACTGAGGAAGCTTTGTATGGGAAGTAGTGAGAGATCCTGAATTCAGCAGCCCTGTAAAACCCTTACACAAAAGACACTTTAACGAGTGCATTGGGTTCTGTGTCTGTCAGGTATGCCTGAAATTCTTCTCTTTGCCTGAGTTAAATTCAATGGTTAGTGAAACCTGAAGAGGTACATGGAATTTGGGGAGAGGATGCTCACAGCCCCTTTGCTGGAAGCTTGGCTTTGGGGGTTTTAGGTTGTAGCAAACCCTGACCTACTATGGAGAGTGGGAGGGAAACCCTCCGCTTCCTCCAGCAACTGCTGTTGACTCCTGCTAGGAGAAAAATCAGTGAAGAAGTTCTATAAATTGATACAGATTCCAAGACTGGGGGAGACAGGCTAATTTTGGCACATAAGGGCAAATTTTTATATATTTAAATAGTTTACATTTCCCAAGAGAGTGCTTCAAGCTATAGTTTACATATTGTATCTTTTACTGAAGGTTGAGATTTGTGATTGTCTTCTCTGTTTGAAGCACGGATTTCAAAGCATTACGCACCAGTGAAGCTTCACTGGCAAGGATTTTTTACGCTAAATAAGCTTGCTATTATGTGTTCTTTATGTAGCTGTTTGTAAAATAACGTCCAAAAAAGGGAAAAATCTGCCATAAATCTTAATCTGTGATGACTATTAGGTTTGCTTTGTTGTTGTGAAAAAGTGTATTTGGAAGACTCTTGAGAGGCACCGTATGAACCTGAACAGCTAGATATGAAAATATTAGGGGCTTTGTATTAAGTGCTTTGGACATTTTCATACAATTATGTTCAAGATTTTTTTTGTATAGAATGTGCAGCTGCATGTGGATTGTAAATGATTATGGGAGGCAATTAAATAACCATGAAACAAACAGCTATGGCAATTACAGATAGTTTCCATATGCTATGCTATAAACAATGTTTTTTTCCATACTGAATTGCGAATTCTCAGATTCTGAATAATCAGTCTAAGGTAAGTTGTCAAAGCTTATTAAAGTGGGAATACTGGAATGTAAATCATTCAGCAAGCAAGACAACTTTTTTGCAGCAATAGGCTAACTCATGTACATGAGTGAGTGACCGTGAAAATTGTATGTATAATTTTGTTCCAGACATTAGATTAAGCATATATGTGGCTATTAGGAGATTTAGCAACATACAGCTATGTACGCATTCCAAAAATCGATTTGCTACCTCTTTTTTTTTTTTTTTAATGACTATTTCCCTCTGAGCCTGGACCATAGTGCCCTCTTCCTCCCCCCTCCTCCTTCCAATAAAAATTAATGAACACTGTTTTTCACTGCTACCAGTAAGCTTTAATTATCTTAGTAAAAAGAGACAAGCAATTAATTTATTGAAATTCTTCCATTTTACAGCACACAATTCGAAGTGTGAACATATTAGGGAGAGACAATGGGAATCTGATAAATAACAACTTAAATACAAATATTTTTTAGTGTTTCATGTTGACAATACATTCACTGAACTTACAAACTTTAAAACAGTTAATGATGGAAATCTTTCATGTAGGTGTTTACTATCATTCATTAGTGTTTTCAAATTATTTCAATACTTAGGAATGAACATTAAACTGAGATGCTTTACTTGGTTTGATGTTATTGACGGTTGTGCATATTTTCTCGATGTTTCTCTCAAAAAATGCAACAATTGAGATGTAAAAAACTAAAAATTGTATCAAAATTGGTAGTGTCTTACATTAATATTTGTTATATGTGCTGGCTGTGTTTTAACAACAAATTAGTAATAGTCTTTTTTTTTTTTAGTATAATTTGCATTGGTGCTTGCTGGTATGAGGGGTATAATGCAATGAATGAATTATACGCAGCAGTTGTTATACCAACTGGTATTTCTTGTTTACAGATGAAGATAAATTCTTAGCTCTTCATTTTTGTTTGCCTTCCTTTTTGAATCTGGTATGTCATGCAGGTCTGTGTTGGTAAGCCAGTCCAGCAAAAAAAGTTCATGTTCATGAGCACTGGTTATCAGTCTTCATCGCAGCAGCCCAGAAGGACAGGGCTGTGAGCTAGACGGTAAAACCTGCTGGTAGAAATTTATTTAAATTCATTGGATTGAATGAAGTGCCTCTCTCTGCTACTCAGTTTCCTTCCCCACTTCACCAGTAGAAGTGGGAGAAACTGAAACTTTTACTCTCTTTACAACAAGGAAAATGACAAAAAGTTGTACAGAGCAGCATGTTGTTATTGGTTGCTACTGGCTTGAGACAAACCTTTGGGATAAAGGAGTTAATTACTTCAATTTCTTAGTTAAAAGTCTTGGTCTAAATGGGAGCTATTGTGCCTATTGATCTGTTGAACATAGACTATATTGAGCTTACCTTATTCTTTTTTCTGTCTTACTTATAAAAGCTAAGTAACTGTAGTAAGGTGCTGATTTTATAGTATGAATTTATAGATGTGTCTCCTGTATGCTGGCCGTCTTACTCTGTCGTGGCCTTTGAGGAGGTATTTTGTCCTGAAGAGGCAGGCTGACTTCTAAGACTTCAGTGTTCATTTAGGATGACAGCAAATGGCCTCAGGTTGTGCCAGGGGAGGTTTAGATTGGATATTAGGAAAAAATTCTTCACTGAAAGGGTTGTCAAGCACTGGAACAGGCTGCCCAGGGAAGTGGTTGCGTTACCCTGGAGGTACTTAAAAGACATGTAGATGTGGTGCATAGGGACATGGTTTAGAGGGGGACTTGGCAGTGTGAGGTTTACGGTTGGATTTTATATTCTTAAAAGTCTTTTCCAAACTGAATATTTCTATGATTCTATAGGTTGTGTGGTTAAGGAGAGCCTGCAGCTGCCTTTTGTGGACTGCAGCTCATATTATTTGCATCTGTAAGTGCAGTAGCTGCTCTGTTAATTGGTAGGAGAGTAGCCTAATAGTTGCTCATCTGAAGTGTTCCCAGTGTTCTCCCTTTCTGCCGAGTAAACAGGCAGCCTACCTGCCTGAAATAAAAAATAAAAAAAAAAATTATTTTCCTAAGCTTGTAAAAATAGCTTGAATTGCTCCCTATACCAGATGTATAAGACTATCTTGTTACCCTAGAGTTGCAGAAAGAAGCCTATGTGTTTATTAGAATATTTTAGTACCTGGCAGAACTGAAGATCTACACGGAGGTGTAGAGATGGTCATACAAAACGATAAAGTAGTCAGAACGCACTATGACTGAATTACTGAGGTTTACGTGGGATGTTTGTAATGGGACATTGCAGGTGTGCAACATTTGAGAGGTCGGAAGCTTATAACCACTTTTGACTATTCATGCAGCATGGTTCTGACAGTCTCTATAGAATTGAGATGTTTTAGGAGCCTTTAAATTAGAGAGTTTGTCCTGTTCTCAGAATGATAAATATCTGTTTCTGGTATTTGCTCTCCATAAAATATTAAAACAAAATTTGTAGCAGATGAGTAAGTGCACACTGTTTTTTTGGGGTGGTGGTTTTGGTTGTTGTTTTTTAAATTTTTGTGAAATTGTCCATTTTTAGCCATGTTCAGGGAGGTACGTGAGGATGTGGCTCTGAGTGAAGGATGCTTGGTTGAAAGGTTACCCTCCTCAGGATAGAGTGCTCTTGTTCTTTCTACTGAAGTCTGAGAGAGGAGTTAATTGAGCTCAATAATGAAGATATTGAAAAGTCCTTCAGCAAAACCAGGGGAGACCAAATTTGACATTTTGTGATGTATCTAAAGTTATTTGTCAAGAAGGAGGGAAATGGGGAAAAGGTGTCAGGTAACAAACCACAACCCACTAGGGATTGGGGAGGGGGGTGGTTTGTTCCCTACAGAGAGGGTTTGGGATTTGCTTTTTGTTTTTTATTTTTTGTTGAGAGGGGAAGCATCGTAATATTTCATTCTCCCTTAGGTGGTCATCTTCCTTGACCATCAATTGGATTTCAGCCAGAGGAAGAAAAGAATGAAATAGATGGGTAAAAATACTCAGATGCTATGCTCTGCTGTACTGTCAGGTTTTTTTAGTACCAAAGAATACTCTATCTTTCTTCGTGGTTAAACACAAACTCATGTTTCAGTGCATCAGCCTTCAATTGGATATGTGTTAGAGTTCAATAAAATTTAAAGTGAAAAAAGTTTTAACCAGTCATATTTATTCAGAAAATGAAGCATTCACTATAATACAGACCCTTTGCATATGTTTTTAACATAAGCTTTCTTGACCTGAAAAATGGTTATAATTTAAGTGAAGGGAGGATAAGATTCAAGTAAACAGTAATTAATCCCTTAAATACTGTATTGCATAAATCTGTCTTTCTCTGTCAGATACCATTCTCAAGTAAAGCTGTGTATTGTATGTGTATATATTGACAGCCTTCCAGTATTACTTTTTAATCATAAGATTAAAGGGAAAGTGGCAGTGAATTTATAGTCTTTTAAAAAAGGCCTGAAGGGAAGTATTCTCAACTGTTAGTCTTTGGAAAACAGGTGATTATACTGCTCATATTGATTTTTAATAAATGTTTTTCAGGTGCTGCTGTTTCTGTGCATCAGTACCAGATTGCTTGGTTACAATACGTATGTTGACATCTGGCTATTTTATAATTAAACGTGGGCTTACTGTACATCAAGTATCTGAAATAGCTACAGCAAACATGAGTGCTGTTACTGTGTGTATAACCGCTGAAATGTGTCATTCCTTTGTGCTCCTATTATTTTTGTACTCTAAGCTAAACAGACTAACTGCTGCTACGAAGCTGCCAGGGGATGCATGTCAAACACTAGGTGTATCATGCGATCAGACCAGTGCTGGGATGGAAGAGTCAGTGGTTGGAAGGGGGGAAAAAAGTGACCTTTTTTCTCTCAACGTTGTCTTTACACAGAAAGGAACAGATGAGTTTCTGAATTATTCACAGTGCTGAAAGTTTATAATCGTTAGCAACAGTGGCAGCTGAGTATAGAGACAGGGGTTGTGTCTTTTTGTTAAAATGCCTGATTCTGAAACTCCTGAAAGGATTTATTTCACAAAACTGTCTCTGGGAATTTGGGTATTCAAGGTATATGGGAGTGAGGGCAGTTTTTTCCAAGAGATCAGGAAGGAGGATATTTTCTTACTTTTCTAAGGATCTGTGTTAAAGTAAAGGTTAATATTAATCACAGGTTTTATGCAGTAATGGAACAAAGAAGCTTCATGAAAAGGGTTTGCTGTTTCAGCAAGTAACCTCTGTGAGTAGATTACAGTGTTAGTAATAAAGCAGATCTTTTAACCCATAATATAATTACTAGATATATAAATTCCTATCCATCTAAAGAGATAAACCAATTCCCATAGCAGTAAAATTTACTTTAAGTAAAGATTGGCAGTAAGATTGTTTTGGTCAGAACTGGTACACGGTGGAAGGTAAGGCTTTTCTTCATGTCATGTAGAGGTTTGCCTACTTGAAATACATACTGTTTATAGTAGTCAGCTTTTAATGACACATTTAAAATTCTTTTGTTTCAGTAGGTCAAATTTAATACTATATTCTCTGAAGTTTCTTCTGCTTTTTTTTTTATTCTCAAAGCTATTGATGCTTATTACAAATGTGGAAAATGAGCACTTGGATGCAGTGTGTAATAATTATGCCATTATTTAGCATGCATGTCATTAGTGTCCTATGATGAGCACTCGTCAGTCAGACGCTATTGCCCAAATAATGTCAGCATCCATTATTATCATTACTCTCTACTACATGTTACTGAAGACAAAGGTTTTGCATATGGGGAGAGTAAGGAAAAAGAAGTGGAGAGTGGCAGGAGAGCTAATGATCTACAGCTCTCAGGAACTCAAGTTTCTTAAAATCTTCCAAAGCTTTTACATTTCTTTATTTGCCTTTAAAAGCTATTCCTTGTGGATGGGAATATGCACTTTGTTGATACACTCTGAATATTCTTAAGATAAAAGGGCACGTGCCATAGATAAAGAACTAAATAATTTCCTAGTAGTCCAGTTAATGTTTTGGCAGTCTAATAGCCCATAGTAATATAGAAAACCCGCTTTAATAATGCGTTTAAAATTGTTAAACAAAACTTCCCAGTGCCTGCCCCCTTTTTTTTGTTATACTCAGCCTTCCCATGTTCCTCTGGGTTGTGAGGGTGGAAGCAAAATGGTGGGTATGGGGAGGTGTTTCCAAGAAGTCGCCAACATTCCCTGCCCTCCACTGCAGGCAGCATGGTGTTCATGCCGGGGCTGGCTTCTGTCTTGATCTTGGTCCACCTGGGGCCATTTCTATGTGTTTTATTGTAGCCTGCTTGGTTCTCATCAATTCCCAGCTTAGGTTTTAAAAGTTGCCCCAGAGCCTCCTCCAGCCTCAGCTGACACAAAGGACTTCTCTCTGGTGACTTCCATGGCGGGTCAGGCTTTCCTTGTGGTATTTTCAGGGACAGGCCAGGCAGTAATTGCTCGACCACCTGGCAGCTGTTAAAACCCGCTCAGGTCAAGACAACCCTAGACGGCTCCTGAGGCCCTGTGCTGCCAAGTCAGTGCAAAGCCTCTGGCCTTTAACTAGCAAGAATCATATTTATTGGCCTACTTCATATATAGAAATATAATTAGATTTGAGCTTTCTGAAATAATGAGCATCTGGCTCATATTTTCTTCCTGTGTGAGGGAACTGTATCGGTCAACACTACCAAATGCACTCAAACAGGCTGACTGAAGTAATAGCTGCAGGTCAGAAACTTCTTATTTAAACCTGGATAAAAAGGTCTTGGGTTTTTTTTGGCTTTTTTTTTTTGTTGTTGTTTTTTTTTAATGATAAAACAAAGTAGATACAAGCAATAAACTAATGCTGTACAGCCTCAGGAGAAAAGGTAGTTTTCCTGTTTTCTCCAAACCCTGTCAGACTCCTGGTTGCTCTCTTGGCTTCATGAGTCTGCTGTGTGCCAGACCAGGGCCAGCTTGGTGCGGGATGATCCGTGGGCGCTCAGGCGGTTGGGTTGTGGAGTGCTGAAGCACAAGTTTGCCTCTCTTGGATCCGAGTGTTCCAATGAGGACATCTGCAAATGGGAGAGGAGGGAAGGGAATGCTGTTAGGGTTGCTATTGCCCTTCGTCTTCCTTTTTTAAAAAACAAGAAAAGCTGTTCTGACTTTTTTTTTGTAATTTTGAAACTGAATTTCTTGTAAGCATCTGTCAAATCCTGTTGGCTTCCTCTTCAGTCAGTGGGGAGAACACAGATTCCCTTGAAAGACTCCCAAGTATTATTTTTTTTTCTGTTGTTGCATAAAAACCTGGACTCTAGAAATTGATCATCGGGATTATGGAAAATGGTAATTTGCAAATCTGAATTATTTCTCATTTGACGAAGCCAATTTGCTTCATGATTTTGCAGATAAGGCATTCAAAAATTGAGACTGACAAATTGCCTTCTAAGGAAACTGTATCGTATCCTGTCACAAGTGTGGCACACACTGAACTGGTATGCTTAAGCTTTCAGGACTGATAACCTAGTGAGGTACTTCATTAGTGCTTTATATTGTAGCTGTTAATGAATCACTGTGACACAATCTCTAATTTAACAGTTATGCGGTACAGTCAGTGCCCTTTAAACCAGTGTCACATACCAACTAGTAAAGTTTTTGTTGTTGTTGCCATGTTGTTGTGAAAGGTAACGAAATGCTTAAATAGGAGGTAGAAGATGCAGCCTCACAGCAATGTTTTTGACTTGCTGATAGGCAGCAGCTCTTGAGAAATCTGGCATCTCTGCCAAAAGCCACTAATTTCTCCTTCAACTACACAGGAACACAGTCCTGTGTGGATAACAGATAAGGCAATGCAAAGAGATAAACAGTTAGCAATATTTTGCTATTATTACTATACTGGTTTTGTTTCCATAATAAATTTCATTTTAGTTGAATAAATAGATAAAAGGAATTTGGAGGCAATTACAGTTTTATGTTTTTCTAGCTTCAAAACCAGCATAGAATTTATCTCCACAATGGCATTTTGCACACTTGACTATTTGTTTTGTCACCTAAATTTAAGAATTTCCACCTATGTTTATTTGGGTGGGGGAGATTCCCCTGGTCTTTTTTCAGGGGAGGGGGAAGAGAGACTATTTAAAAACTGAATTTATATAGTTATAATAATATTCCTGCCTTGCCCCTTCCTTCAGTACTCCCTGGTTATCTTGGTTTGGTCACTTTTGCCATAAAGAACTCATTATTGTGAAGAGACAAATTATCAGCATTAAAGTGATTTGGAACATATGATTGCTGAAGGGATAAGAGAGTCAAATTAATGTCATAAATTTCCCAAGCTGACTTAATTTAGGTTAGCTACATAATGATTTTTTGTTTAGATTCAAAAGAAGATAACTTCTAATAATACTTGCCCCACTTGCCTTGATAGTTTTTTTAATTTATATATATGCATATATACATATAAAATAAATGTTACATATACATTTATATGCACACATTCATATTTCACTGTCTTTGTAACGTTCAGTTAAGCTTTTTGAGCATTAGGGAGGCAAGATCTGCACATCAACTGAGATCTGATGCTTATGTGCCTAGTCAGGCCACAGAGCCATAAAATGTCTCCTTGCCTTTTTAGTCCCTTCTACCTGCTTTGCTCTAGTCTCCATCACTGTGTCAAACTCTCTGTGCAACTCTGTCTTTCTCTGTTACAGCTGTGCTTGGTTTTTGTGGGTTTGTCAGTTTTAATTTTTGTTTTGTTTGCACTACTTGCTGTCTGTGTGTGAGAATTCCGTGATTACATATACTTAAATTCAGTTATATGGAGATACTAACTAATGTAAAGGAATATTAAGATTTTCTTTATCCCTGCTGTTCCCCCATAAGAAATACAAACTCCTCAAATACTGGTGTACATCCTATGTTGAATCTTTTTCCTTCTGACACCTGCTTCTTGGAAACCCCAGTTAACTTACACACAAATTTTATAACTAATCCTGCCCTACAGCTCTTTGCAGCACAGCAGGGCTGAATTGGAGGTGTGGAGCAGCCCATTCATTGTTCCTAGCTGAATGAGACCCCCCTAGAAGATGAGTATGTCCAGAGATGATAGCTGAGTGGTGTGAACCCCTTCATTCACCCTGCTGGGTGTGCTCATCCTTTAACCTGGATGCATTAAGAGCCTATGATATTCATCAGGCTGGCTCCAGTCTCAGGGCTTATCTACATCACTGGTTTTAAAAGTGCACTCTTCTGTCAGCATTGCTGCATCTGCACAATAAATTTTGCTAGCTTAAGCTATGCCTTCTAGTAAATTCAACTATGTTGGCAAAACTTTTCAGTGCAGACTGGATCTCTCAATACTGTGCATTTTTAAGCATGCTCCTCATGTATGCAAATACAGAGACTAGATTTTGATGCCACCAATTTCAGGTATAGTCGCCAGGCATTTTCTCCCTTTTCTGGTGCCTGCATTTCTTCAGTCCTGGCCCACCCCTCAAGAGTAGGAGAGAAAGATCAGAATTTTCATAAAAGTTTAAATGCTTCTGAATGTAGCTGATGCAGTTAAAGGAGCTTCTTGGACTTCCTACTATGCTATGGGGTCCTTCACTTTAGGATGGACACAAGCCCCTCTGCTCCGTTGTGTAGGTCAAGAAGCCTTCCAGGTCCTGCCTTCTCATGCATCTCATGAATGCATCTCATGCCCTCTTTCTGTTCCCATAAAAAGTATCTCAAGTATCAAAACAATTCAGGAAAAAGTTAATGCTTGGAAGAGCCTATACTGGAATGGCATTTGTGTCCTTAATTATAGAGTAAGAAGATGACAAATAGTTTCATATTAGGTATAAGGCCATGCATATAACGAATTAGTGATACTTCCACTCTGTTTTGTATTAAAACAGAATTGTAAATACTTGAAACAGGATGGAAATTAAACTACCTGCTCATCTGTCCAGGTAGTCCATATGGACTTGTCTGACACATCTTGGCTGTCACTGTGGGAAAGATTCTCTTCCTTGTTCTGCTTGTGTTTTTCTTGTCCTGTTAATAAGCTGAAGCCTGCAGTGTTACTGGCTTTCAGTCTTGCACCTGTGCTTGCTAAAATTACTGGCTAAGAAATACAGTTACTTATAGTTTAGTTCTGGTGTAACTGGACTGGAGCTTCTCTGCAAACTCAGAAAGGATTTTGTTGATAATTGTTATATGTTTTTTGTCCATGTGTTTGTAGTCCAACTTTCCATTAATTTTATTAAGAGACCTTTAAAAAGGATAGATATTGCCCATCCTTTAAAAGTCACCTTCATATCTGTTGCTGAAGTGAGTTGTTACTTAGTTGGAAGGATTTTTAATCAATGATTGTACTAAGAAATCCTGTGTTGCCTTAAGTGGGAATTTAAAGAAGCAGTGTCCCTCCCCTCCAAAAGCATAATTTGAAGTTGCTCAACACTGACTGTAGAAGCTTATACTTCTTTTGCAATTTTGCAAAATTGAGATATTCTGGCAATGAAGCATTTTTTTACCACTCGAGACTGGTTTCTCTGAGATGTAAGCGCAGTGAACCAGGTGCTGTCATTGGGCTCTGCCAGCAGCAGCTCTGCAGCATCCCCGAGGTAGAAATTCGGCAGCATGTGGAAGCCCAGCTGGGTGCCTTACCTACGGGTAACACACCAGCAGAAGAGGAGATCAGCAGGAGGTAGTTCTTCGAGTACTTCCCCAGCTTTGTGAAGGAGGCTTTGCATTATTAAAGTTTAATTGTTTGTTCTTTAAATACTGTTACCAAAGAGGTTCTTGCTTGGTAGTCAGCTAAGGTTGTGCCAGAGTAGTCTGTGTGAACGCTTTCAGAGAGAAACATGGTCCTTTGAACAAAATTGCTAAGTACTGTGGAAATTTTGTGTCTCACATTCTTAGCCAAAGAACTTATTTTAGAATGCATTATTCTTTTATTTGCTCTAATCAAAGTCTTAGTTCTGTTGAAACTGGAGGCAAAACCTTGGAGGTAAGTGTAGAATGGGGTGATTACAGGCAAAAAGTATTTGTATGACCTTTAAGGTAAGGCTAAAAATATGATGTTATGGAAGGGATGGTTTGAAAGAGAGGTAGAACAGGGATTACAGAAAGGAAGTGATCCAGCAGGGCAAACAACCTCCAGCCTTTACTGTCTGCTGATGTTGGGTAGTGCTGAAGAAGAGACAATTAGAGGTTGTGACAAGAGGATACATCTTGTACAGAGAGGGAAGCAGGAACCTGGGGAGTAGAGAGGGAGACGTGACAGCTGATACAGTCTGAATAGATGGCATAGTTAAATACAGTTGTAGGGATTGCTAATGTAAGCTTAATCAAGTTAAACAGTGCTTTACTACATGTTATGTAGGCATTAGCTAATAAATTTTCACTCTATGTGTTAGGAGTGGTAAATGGATGTTGTGATGGTATGAGGATACTGTACTCATGTTTCTGTGCAGGTTTTTCATTATGTTTGGGACTCTTCTTGTTTGTGTCTGTGTGTTTGATTTGTTGCTGTTTTGAGAAGGGAAGTCAGGGGGTGGGGCAAGAAGATAAGTTTAGAAAAAAAAAAGTACTCTTGAGCATAAAAAAAATTTGGCAGCATGCCTTATACATCTTACCAGTCATTCTGTATTGAGGTGAGTCACTAATAAGTCTCTAGGTTTCCAGGCTGCAACAGTATCCTAATTACGATGTGACTGGGACTGACAAATCTGATTACCCATCAGATCACTGTGAAAAGAAAAGTCTTCTTGTGAATGTCTCCTGTTATGTGGAATTTCAGCTTTCACAATGAGGAGCTGTAGATGGAAACCAAGGCTGATGGTGCATGTGTATCCCACATCATGCAACCACAGCAATAGCTCTAGCACCTACCCTTTGCTTTTCTTTCTTCCCTCTCCTGTGTGTCCCCAATAACATCCTCACTGCAGTTTTCTCAGGTCCTCCCTTCATTTCCAGACACCTTCACATTGATATTTTCAGCTCAGTCCCGTGACTGTAAGCCCAGCTCATGCATGTCACATGTAATATACTTGATTTCCCTTATAGTGACTTGAGAGATACGTTATTTTTGAAACCTCACTACTGTCAAATTGTTTGAAATTAACTCTGAGTTGTTGAAGGGGGAGTTGAATGATTGACAGCCTGTTCAGATGGTGAAGCTGACATACTGTTAGCTTTGTTCTCCAAACAGGAAAGCAGAAACCATTGTGCTGTGCTCTCTGCTCAGGGACCTGGGGACTGTTGCACCTTTGCTGATGACTGGGGCTTCCTGCATGTTGTTCCTATGTCGAGTTCTCCATCCCATTTGTTTTAGTTTTAACAATCCCTAGATTTCTGTGGCTTTGTTCCTGAACAAAAGTGGACTACGCAGAAGAGCTCTGAGCAGGTGCAGAAGTAAATTTGGCAGGTACCATTCAAAAAGGAATTGTACTTACATAAATCAGGAGACCACTGAGATAGATTGAGTAAGAAGATGGGGGGTGGGGGGTAGGAAATTCTTGTCCAAAAGATAGTGAAGGGAAGGAGTTAATGGTATAAAAGATGAATTTCACGTTTAAAAGAGTGGAGGAGAGTATTTAGGCCTTTTCAGTTGCTGCTGAATAATGAATTACCCAGTGCTGACTCTCTCGGAGGGTATTACTTTACTCTGAAGTAAATGAGGCGCAAAGTTTCTCCCTTCTGAAGTTTTCTTTGTTCTCTTACTTTGCTCAGTCTTCCCTCTTAGGCTCTTCTCTCTAGGCTTGTTGTATCACTTCTCCCCAGTGTTGCCATACTGGGTGGTAATTATTCTGTCTCCCTCCACTTTCTGTCTTGAGCTCATTTTGGTGTTCCTTTTTTCTTTATACTGCACAGCTTTTCTCCTCTCCTAACTTCCTTTGCCTCTCCATCATTTCATCACCTATTCTCATCCTCATTCTCTCTACAGGAGCACACCACATTATTTCACTCTTTTGAACTTCATGTTCCCTCTCTCACTTAGCTGTTGGCCCTTCAAGAAAAAAAACACATCGTATTCAAATCCCCCAAATTAGAGTCAAACACTTCCTATCAAGGTAAGAGTCCATGACAGTTCCTGGAAACCGGAAATTGTCAGTGTAACCCCGTCCTTAGTCCCTCTGAAGAGGCTGTTCTTGTTCGCAGAGCAGTTTATCCATTATTTTAGCCCTCCCTGCTTGCAAGTTGTTTTTCTGCAGGGCCTGCTTGGTAACTTAATAGCCAGCACAGCCCCAGGTGGCATGCGTGCATAGGCAAGTTGTGTCTATTTACAGTTTTCTCCTGAAGGTTTGCAGCCTTGCTGTGTAGAGGGCTTCCAGCAAGCAGAAATAGCTGTAGCTCCATCTCAGATATTACTGTATGGTCTTCATACCCTCAAAGGAAAATGCCATCTGCAGAAGTACTCCTTCCACTCCCATTGTTACAGAGAGTGCATCATGTCTTTCTGCCCATAAGAGGGAAGGCACAAGGTGTTATTTCTCTC
>NW_010132035.1:1146-2109 GCF_000699245.1 Pterocles gutturalis | reverse complement strand
TAATAATAATGATTATAATAATAGTCATAAATACAAATATAAAAATGAGTGATACACAGTGATATCGCTCACCACTACCGCTAGCTACCAAAGCTACGCCTGCTCCTGGCCAACGATCCCAAAGCAAGGAGAGTCCTGAATGGAGACAAGAGCCTCAGTGCCCGAGAGACCAAGATGCCCCCGAGACCAAGATGTTCCCTCCCTCCCCAGAGGGAGACAACCCAGAGTAAGAGAGAGAACTTCTGGACAGAGCCTTATCTATATACTGTGCATGACGTGCATGATATGGAATAGAACCCTGAGGTGGAATCCTGGGCTGGTCACTGGGGCTGTGCTCCCTCCCAGCTCCTCCTGCCCCTGCAGACACGGGCACACAGAGAAGCTGGAAAGTCCTTGACTGTCCTGGCAGCAGCTCTGCCCATCAGTGTGTGATCAGCTTCTCCTCAGCACAAACCCAAAATCCACAGTAGCCTCTCCT
Organism: Pterocles gutturalis; assembly: GCF_000699245.1. Classification (NCBI taxonomy): domain Eukaryota; kingdom Metazoa; phylum Chordata; class Aves; order Pterocliformes; family Pteroclidae; genus Pterocles; species Pterocles gutturalis. The sequence continues at coordinate 1,631 of NW_010132035.1, read as the reverse complement.
GAGCTGCTATGCAGAAAGTTAACTTTATCCCAGCCGAAACCAGGACATTCCCAATGACCGGATCCTGCCACGGTGCTGTGAGCAGAGCTCAGCTCCCACAGCCCTGCTGGTCCCCAGCCCCGCAGTCTGATGAGACTCCCATGACCCCCCCCCCTTCATCCCTGAGTTTCGGCAGAGGTGAGAGCCGGGGGCGAGCAGCCCCCCGGGATGAGCACGCTGCACTTGGTGCACGTGTGTTGGGAGGACGCAGGCAGGCAGCACTGCTGTGGGAGTCCCTCGGCCACGCAGGGACGTGTCTGTGCGTCTGTCTGGTTTTGAGGGTCCCTGGTCGGCTGCGGGGGGAGGGGGCTCATGTGTTGTGGGTCGGACGTGCAGCAGGCGGTTTCCTGGGACGATAAAGCCAAAGCAGCCCCCAAAGCCTTGGAGACCCCTTTGCCTTCCCACCCCCGGGGTCCTTCTGTCCCCACAATGAGGGTGCTGTCCCA
>NW_010132035.1:742-1028 GCF_000699245.1 Pterocles gutturalis | reverse complement strand
GCTCCTCGCTTCCATCCAGCTGCTTTTCCCCAAGTGGCTCGGGGGCTGCTCTGAGTGCTTTTTGGGGGGGAAAAGAGTCTGTGATGGCACTGGGAGTGGAGCATCACGTTGGGCAGCTCCTGGAGTAGCCGGGCAGGGATGGAGGCACCAGGCACAGTGGTGGCACCGGCGGCTGAGGGCTCAGTGAAGTGGCAGCTGTGCTACGACCTGAGGGCAAAGACGTGGTGGATGGTGAGTGCGGGCGGCCGGGTTGGGGGCGCGGGTGGGGTCTCGGTGCTCGGTTTTG
>NW_010132035.1:436-677 GCF_000699245.1 Pterocles gutturalis | reverse complement strand
GGATGCAAACTGCTCTGCGATGCTCTTTGGGGCTAGTGGTTTCCCTGTGGCGGGGCTTTGGCTTCTCATTTCTTCCGGCTGCTCTTGGGGTCCCCCAGGTCCCCGCCAGACCTGGGGCCGTGCTGGGTTGTCCTCCCCGCAGCTCATCCCAGGTGCTTTACTCCTGTGAATGTTATTTGGAGGAATACTTGCTGACGGCGGGGAACAGCACCTCCCTATTGACTGGGAAGGCCTGTGGTGG
>NW_010132035.1:0-381 GCF_000699245.1 Pterocles gutturalis | reverse complement strand
CGAGAGGACCTGGGTGTCTGTCCCTCCCCAGCACCCGCACAGCTCAAGGCAGGGCTGGGGATCACCTGAAGCTGGACCTAAGGCTGGTTTGGGCTCAGTCCTGGGCTGGTTTTGGGAAGGGAAGGAATCCTTCTAGAACTTCTCAGCAAGAGGTTGAACCAGGGGTTGTGGATCCCCGGGAAACAGCCAAAGTTTCTTCCCAGGCGTTTGCAGCAGCTCCCAAGCACCCATCTCCCTTTGCAAGGAATCCTGCAGCACTCCCAGGCCGGTACATGGGATTTCGGGAAAGCTGAGCAGGTTCCTGCTGGGAAGCACCAGCCATTGCTACTGCGGCAGCTCGGGCTCAAGGGGGAAGCCTGAGAGCCCCAGCCCTGAGCAGCA
>NW_010132034.1:10589-64413 GCF_000699245.1 Pterocles gutturalis | reverse complement strand
ATATATATATTTTTAATACATTTTTTCAAGCTGATTTTTTTTCCAAAATTCCTTATGCAATTAAACCAGATAATGATCATCTTCCTCTTTAGCTTGGCTGTTCTGGGACAAATGCTGCTCAGGTGGTTTTGGGTATTTCAGCTGCAGTGAAATTTCAGTGTTATTTTGCACTCACATTCCTGCCTTAACATAACTTTTTAACCAGGCCGTGTTTTCTGGGAAGGGGCAAACAAGCTCCCGTAGAGATTGTAATTGCAATGCTAAATCATGAACCCTTCCTTAATGAGTGTCTGTCATATGCAGACAGTCTGAATTTTATAGTAGAGTTGAGTACAAACCCAGAATATTAGGTATTTCATGCTATTCTGAATCCTAGAAATGAATGTCACAAACAATCAGGCAAAATATTATGGCTGAAACAGAGTTGCTTCTATAAAAGTCTGAATAACAAATGATCTGTTAGATAAGTATTGGAGTTCAAAATGTGGAAAGGCTGAGTTCTATTTTTTTCTAGTAGTTTCCACTTGAAACTGTGTGACAGGAGAATTCACCAGTCATTCGGTCAATAAGTCAAAAATGACTTATGTTTTCTGGTAAAAAGTCTGACAAAAGTCTGTTCTTTAAATTAGATTCCTTTTATGAATCAGGTTAAGCATCCAGAATCTAATCTTCACTTCTCAAATCTTTATAGTATTGTCTATAAAAAAAATAAAGCAAAAAACACTAATGGAAAATAGTAGAAAAGTTTACTACATCTTAAGGTTTGTTTTTGGTTTGGTTTGGTTTGGTTTTTTTCTGATCTTAAAAACTCTTTTTGACCTTTCAAACTGGGACCAAAAGGATGATCCTGACAGATCATTTAAGAGGATAATTAACTTTACAAATTCATCTCCCCTTTTTTTTACCATCTTTAGACTTCTAGAAGAGGGCCACTGTTAGACTACAGAAGAAGGTAGCTAAGATGTATGTGCAGATTAAATACCTAACCTGTTGTCAATGCATTAATCTCTAACAGAGGATCACATCCACACTCTTGAAGATGAACCTACACCCACACACTAGTTTACTAAGAACAGCTAATTCCTCCTCCTAGGAATATTCTCCACTACCACTACTGAGGAGAAAAAAGATTGAGCTGGTGCTTTCTAAGGAGTTCCTTGTTTTCCTTAGACTTTGTGAGTCACCTCTATGTCTGTACACTCTTGCTTGTAACAGGATTGAAAGTATGCACCCAGTTTAGCTTCTGGGATGAGATAGGAAAATAACTTTTCTGTTCTGCAAAGAGTTCTGGAAATCAGTGTCCTAATCCTATCTTGTTCCTGTCCTATTTAACATGTAGTCCCTTTTCTGTGACAAATAATTACTTATAATGACCATAAGCTTCTTGCTTTTCTTATGTCCAGTCCTGCAATGCTATGTCAAGTCCTGCAGTCTTTTTATACGTGTAACTCCTGCTGAGATCAGGTGAAAAGTTGAGACAGTCAATATCTATTCCTGCTCATGACTGTGCTCTCTCAACCTGTTCCCATTTATGGTGTTTGATATCCTGTTTAAGTTGAGGATTGACTCAAGACTGAAGATTTCAATCAAAAATTAAGATTGAAAATCAACTTAGTTAAACTGTCTGAGAATAAATTTGCATTCAAAAATGTGTTAAGACCACGTTCACTGGCCCTTTTGAACTCATCAGGGTTTTTATGCTGTACCTTGGGTATCATGACTACTTATGTATAAGTTATGTATATAACTGACCCCACTGAAGGCAACAGAAGGCTTTTTCATTGGTATTAATAGGAATAAAATTATTTTTTTTCTTTTACAGTTATTTCACCATCTTTCAAATTCACCTGCTTCTTGCCATAGCCTAGAATTTGGATTTTGAAGATGAGGGACTGTACATTGCTGGTGCAGTGCTGCAATGAAGAACATCTCTTCTATTGGGGCTGTTAGCTGTTCCTGTGATACAAACTGCGAGTAAACACGAACAGAGACTATTATTGCCATATTCCCTGTAAAATACATGCATATTTTCTGAAAATGAGTAATAAGTTGCTGCATTGGGACAAGGTAGCCTGATATGAGGGAGCAATAGATATAAAACAAACTAAAAAAACCTTTCAAGTGGCATAGTTTGACCTCTCTCATAATACAAAATTTTGGGGTTTTTAGTTCTCTTGAACCAAAACTAATGCATTATCTTATTCAGAAGCTGAGATTAAAAGCACCCAGTCACATTCCCATGAATGAACAGATACCAAGAGCTGCCATAAAAAGGACTTTTGGTGTAGGTCTCTGTAGCAATGGTGCTCTCATATCTACTGGAATATTGATTCAAGTTAGATGAAGACAATGTACACTTCACTCAATATATCTGCTGCATACTATAAGAAGTTTATGACATTCTTTACGCTTTTTTCTTATACATTAATAATAAATAAGAAAACAAAGTAACAAAGTGAAGAAATATTTTTTTCTAAATCATTTCTAAATCATTCCCTTTAATTCTCTTCTACAATTACTTCTCATATGTGTTAAAGAACAAAGTCTGTCTACACTGGTGACAAGATCCCTTTGGGGTGCCCAGCTGAAAACCAGTCATGTATTTATAGAATAATTAATCTAAAAAATAAACGTAAAATGAATGGATCAAGTAGAGAATACATACATTTTTTGTGATGAAAAATCTCTTCTGTGACATTTGCATAGAAATGGCCTGAATATATATATTTGGGAGTATAACCCACACCGTTCAGCATGTAATGTTTTATTAATCATAGTTCTTAAAGACTGTGAACATGGGATGGGATAGATCAGGAAATAAATAATACATGCAACAGAAATGGCCCTGAGATGAGTGGCTCTTCCCTTTATAAATATTACAAGCTTCCCACAATCCCCCAGGTAAGAATCCAGTATTCAACACATTTAATGATGAGCAACAACAAAAGAAGAACACTTTAATTTAACATGGGAAGTAGTTCCAAGTCTATCTTGGCTATCCTGAGAAGTGCATTACAGCTCCAACACAGTTATATAGTGAATGCTGGTATATTTTTATCCTTCATTACTGGAAACTGACTCATGCAGTAGCAGCTTTGTATCATATTATTGGGGATGAAATTATCTGTCTTTGTATGAATCATCAATATCAGACTAAAAAGTGACAGCAATGAATTTTGTACCATACTGCCACTTGATACAATAATGGTGCTAATAATATCTGAAATTTCAACTTCTAGTCTCCTCGGAGAAAGAGATCATTTCAGAAGGGTGGGGAGGGGGAACACCAGACTTTTTTCTTGTTTTCTTCTTCAGAAAACACATCCTTTTTCCAAATATATTTTCTTATGAACATAAATGCATTTACCTAAATTTAAAATCAAAAGCAAAGTGTGCAAAAATTAGAGAGCCCCGATATGGTCCCAACCCTCCCCCCACTGACAATATAGGATGAGTCGGTGCCTAAGTGAGGTGTTCTGAATCATGCTGCGAGGGTCTTGAATGCACATTTTAAGCATTGCAATAGTATCTACAGTAGCTGGCCTAAATCCCTTCCTGAGAGGGTAACACTAATTGTGTGAACATCAGAACACTGTTATTGGGTCAGGGCAAAAATCCACCTAGGTCCGTCTGCAGCACTGACCAACGGCAGATGCACAGGGAGGAAGGTAAGAACAGGGCACCATATGGTGACACCTCCCTGGTAAGCTGCTTTGCCAGCAGCGACTTATGCCTCCGAGACTTCGTGAATGAAAGGTGATGCCTTTGTGTTTAATAGAATCCTGTCGATCTTATTTCAGTAATTTGTCTCATCATTTTTGAATCCAGATAAGCTTTAGGCATCCACAATGACTTGTGGCAGCCACACGTACGAGACAGAACCTCTATGGTTTGCTTTTAATCTGTTACTTGCTAGTTTTATTTGATGGTTCCAGGATAGATGAGATAGTTTCTACTAATTTCACCCACTCTGTGTTACTGCTGTTTTACAGGCATCTGTTGTATCCTTTCCTCAGTGGCTTCTCCAAGATGAGGAGTCTTATTCTGTTTAGTTTTTCACTGTCATTGGTCCTGCTTGTTGTCCATCTTTGTATCTTCCCCAGTACTACTGTATTTTGGAGACAAAGGAACACCAAACTAATTAAAGGCACCTGAGGGATTTAAACAATGGCATTATGACATTTTCTACTTTGTTTTCTGTTCTGTTACAAGTAATTCCTAACTCTGCCTGCTTTTGGCATCCATTAAACACTGAGCTAATAGTTTCATAGAGCTACCTGCTGTAACTGCAGTATCTCTTTCCAGAACAGTAATAGCTGGTTCAGAAACTGTCACTGTGGAAGCAAGATCGCTTCAAATGCATAGTGAAGATTTCTTTCCCACAACTCTGCTTACCTGTCACATCATTTTTAACAGTGAAGCAGAACATGGACAGAACTGATCTTTGCAGCAGACACAGTCCTACAGATTATAAGATAAATATCTTCTCTCAGTGTCAGAGTCTCTTCCTTTGGAAACTAAAGAGGAAGATCCAAAAGGAACTTTTTGCATCTGAAACAAAGTGTGTCAAATAATTGATTGAACCTTTGTGGCAGCGAGATGGGAAAGGTAAACAAGGAGGAGCTGCTAAGTCACTGAGATAGATCTAGAGAGCAGCAGCCTTGCCATAGCTGTTGTTCCAAAGGAACAGGAGAGAGTCATGGAGCAGAAGGGGCACAGGTAGCCCATTTAAACTTGCTGAACCAAGAGAAGGTGGCAGAGAGCTAAAAATGGGTTCTTACAGTTCCTCTACCTTCTCACAAAGGGAATCTATACATATTGCTGGTCTGATCCTTGGAGACCTCATGAAGTGGGAAATGTAGTCAACATGTAGAGCCAAGTGAGACATGATGAAGCCACCCTTCTCTTGCCAGCAGTCAGCTATATCATATGTAATGACTTTTGTCAGTTATGTTGGTCAGATATGAAATATGAACATCTTCTAAATTCAAGAAAAGAGTGAGGAAGCACAAGACAAAAGAACACTTGATGATGGTGGTACAGATTTTTATCGGGATGACTTATCAATGATAAGGACAGTGGTTGATTGCATAATGATATTGCTGGGAAGATTTACAAATTGGAGTCATGAAAACTGTCATTGACAGTGATCTCTCAGTCTCAAAGAAGGGGTTTTAAATCTAAAATTCCACAACTGAAGAATTTTAGTACAGAGAAATTAAGGCCACAGATCTTCGTGCAAGTACTGTTTGGAATTAAGACACCTAAGCAGGTGTAGGCAAATGTGCTTAGCTCATGTTATAGTGGATGGACTGGCTGTCAGAGGAGACTAGTGAATTAACCCAGTCAGTGAGCCAATAGGTACATGTTGAAGCTGCCCAAACACAGACAGCTGGTACCATACGAGATACCCTTAAGTGTTCATAACACCATCTCTGGGCTGGCAGATATGATGGGGACTTCAGGGATGTAGCTGAAGGCCAGGTAAGATACTTCTCGGTGCCTAAAATAAATCCACATGCTATGCTTAGGATATCGAATTCCAATCTTAACCCATATGGTCTGAGGAGATCAGGTAATGATGCAGCTTACTAGACATCTAGTGTATGATTCAAATGCTTGGAGAGATGTATTTAAGCACAAATGGGGTGTGTGTGGTTTCCTGCAGCTACAAGTCACAACTCCTAAGGCCATGGATCTAATGTAGGTCCTGAGTGTTCTTTCTATCAACTTGTGTGTATCGTCTGTATGCACTAGTCTTTCTCAAATGGTGCTTGTGCCTGTGTGTAGGAAACTGAATTGCACCCCTTGTCAGCAGAATCTCCCCCTAAAAAGCAATGACTGTATTGACTGTGTCTCTATCGATTATGTGGCAACTTAGACACATAGCTCACCTGCATGCACATCCCTTTAGACATCTGTATTTGATGTCTTCATTTTGAATTGAATACACTTCCCTGGTCTGGCTTACTGCATATCAACTATTCCTTTTTACTGTTTTTTGCAGGTGAACTCCCTTTTACAGCAGTGACACAACTACAGCATGTGCATTACTTCTCTGCAGAGAATGGTATTCACGGAAGGACCTTAGCTCTAAATCAGCGGTATGTGCATTGTGATGTTAGCCTTAAATTCAGCCTGAGACACCAGGCACATCTCAGCTATAGCAGGTGTTTACCAGCTATTTCTACATAAAAACCATGCTGTGGGTGAGCCTCTATCAGCCTGTGGAGGATGGCACACACACACACCACACCCCACCCCATGCACACAGAGCAAACCCACGTGCTGCTGACATTCAGGTATTTAACTTTTGAGAACAGGTCATCATGCAACTTTCCTCAAATTATAATGTGCTGTTCAGTGACTCAGATACAGCTTTAGACCATTAGGGTGACCCTGTCTGACAAGACTAGGACTTTTAGGACATGCCCTATATCAGTTTGTAGTCTCAGCAGATTTAATCTGATGGTATTTACAAGGACTGTCCAGCAGACTTGAGAGCTCTGATCCCTCCAGGAGAGTTTCCCTTGAAAATCTGCAAATCCAGGGTTGGGCAGGAAGAAGGAGTTTACATTTTCCTGACCCCCATTAACACGGGGCTAGCTTTACTATTACTTCATCAGTCATTTCAGATTCCCTTTCTCTACCCCTTCTGTCTTTTTCAGTTCTATCAGCACACAAAATAGAAGGATGCTAAATGGACACCTTGGGTCTGAGCTGGTTTCTTTTTCCTCCTTTCCCCTTTATCTCTCTAATGTCGACATTAATCTAGTGCAAGGATTTGCCTCATTTACACACACACACAAAATTATCAGATTGTGAATTAGGTAGAAAAGTAGGGATAGTGTTCAGAAAATTACCTATTTCAGCAGCTCACTTGATTCCTACATTTACTGTGGATTAAAATCCATGCTGTCTGGAAAGGAAATATTCTTTTCTAGTCTTGAGACTTTTCCTACTAACAACAAACATATTCAGATGTACACTGAAAAGCAAACCAAACATTCAGCCTATTTGGAAAGACTGCCTCCCCAAACTTTGTTGAAGAGAAGAATAATTTTCTTCCTCCCAAATTTGAAGCAGCTGTTCTACTTTTTTTTTTTTTTTTCCCCAGGATTTCTGCTGTTGGAGATTTTCTTGTAGGTCTGTTCTTCTGAATACTTGTGTTTATTCTAGGTTCAAAAAGGAAGGAAAAACAAACAAACAAAATCCCCTAGCTGTTTGCTTAGGCAGGCTGAGTTGGTTTTGCACAGTGCCTAGCACCATAAGATTATCCCAGTGAAAATACATCAAGGGGCTTATGAGCTGAGGGGCAGGGGAAGACTTATGGTGAAAATTCTTTTCCAATGTGACAAGGGCAGAGGTGTGGTTTGGAGCAGAAGTTATCTCAAGGATGCAGCAAACATCCTCTTCCCAAAACCAGTTGAGCGCACACCACACTGGTGTCGCCTTGTCATCACAGAGAGCCAGATTACAGCCGTGCCTTCACCTGTGTGTGAGTTCAGATACTGTGCTGCCTTGTTTTACACCACGCCAGGAGAGAATTTGGGTAAGAATCACTGCAGTTTGCTGGCGACCCTGATTTTGGTACAGTAAATTCAAAAGAAAAAGGAAGAAGTAGTTTCCACGTGATTTAGAAGGGATCCATAAGTCTGCAACAAGGAAATCTGGTACCATAGTGGTATCCAGTAACCCTCTTTGTCGAAGTCTCCTCCAACAGTAATCTTGTCTGTATGTAATTGTTGCTTATAGGTTTGGCAGAGGGAGAGGAGAGGAACACAGAGCAACAGGGCAGATGAACTGCACAAAGGAGGCACAGGGAAGATGCTGTTTGTTGGCATCGTAGCTCCCCATTTGATTTTTTTTCTTGGATTTGTACAAGTGGGAACAAAATGACACGGATAGATGCTTGACCTCTACTCATTTGTCTGGCTTTGTGTCTTCCTCAAGAACAACCACAAAAGGAAATGTTGCAAAAAACATTTTTTATGAGGATTTTTCTAGCATTCCAAGGTGTCTGATGTTCCTCAAAATGGGGATGCATGGATAATTTTTGTTACTAAGAAAAGTTATCCTTTTAACTTGCTTTCATCTTCTGGAAAGTCAGCTAAAAGATAAGTATGGAACTGGTGGGATAAAGCCTTCGGAGAGTAAAACCCATTATACCTAAAAGGAGACATGGAAAGATTAAAGGAGCTAAATGTGTCCTGAAATACTTCAAAAAGGGACTCACTTAGGAAGTATTGATCATCTCAGGACAGAAGTGGAAACTTGGCCAGCTTTTACTGAAAGAATTGAAGAAGATGTTGTAGAGGTGGAAAAGCAGCAAGTCTTTTAGTCTATACATAGGTTTGCATGCTGATAAATGCTACAGTTATTCACAGCTATGTAAATTTGTGCATGAGTTGGACATTAGCTTACCACTGGTGTTTTCAATTGCCATCCATTTTACTCAGTGGTGAAGATCAGCATTCCTAAATTTTTCCTTTGTTTTAGAATAATGTGGAGTACAGATTATTGTGTTTCATTTATACAACAATTTGTAACAAGTTTAAAGAGAACAGCTTTCTGCTCTTGAACATGAAGGACATACCAAGGGCTGTAAGAGGTGACTAGTAAAACACTGTAAAAAATTGCAGAGTTTATATGTATATATATAGAGAGAGATACATACAGAAACACATGCAAATAACTAAGCATATATTGTATACTATATATCTAATTTTATATATAATATATGATATAATCTAATTATATATATGATGTAATGCAATAACACTTGCCCTGGATTAAAATAGAAGTAAAAAGACAATTAAAAGAAAGAAAAAGAAAAAAATAAATAAATATAGATAGGAAGCATTTCCAGGAAAACCAAACCAAACCAGTCCTTTCCACCTGAAATGAATGAAAATCACAACTTGTCTTCTACTATCCTGAAAGACTTTCCTGAGTATTATTCCCTGCTTGCAATGATACTGGATTGACAACAGATTTCCAGGAGGCCAGCTGAAGCAGGAGCATTCAGGCTTTCTGTGTCCTTACCCCTCCTACCAGCCCACTGAGAAGAGGTGGTCCAACCTGGAGAAGGCAGAGAGCTCCAGTACTCAGCTCAGACAATCTGCCTGTCCACTGCTTGTCAAATTTACTTTCTGCCTGCAGAAAGTGAAGCTGACAAAAACCTTCCAGGTGAGGAGCCTGGAGACCTGTCAGTTTGATTTTTCCCAGTGGACAAAAGGAATATTTGTTCACAAAATAAATTTTTTAAAAATCAATTTTGCAAGAAGGGCATGTTCTATCAGAAAATCTTTCTGATTGAACGTTCACAACTAACTTCACTTTGTGTCTGCTGTGGAGGCAGCATGAAAGAAATGCATAATATGTATTCCCTGCTAGTATGAGAGTCTGTGGCTGGGAATTTAACGCGTTGTTCCAGTACCACTAGTATTTGCTACCTTTGCAATAGCCTATGTGTTTATTCTGCCCCTTATTTTTAAATCTACCATGCTCCACAGCATGTATGGCTGCACCCCTCTATATCCCATGAGCTACAAGCCTTTGCTGGAAAATTAAATGTGTGACTGGCTGTGGAAACAGTATGATTTGGACAAGCAAAATCTAATTTAAGCAGGATCAGGAGGCCAGAAGAGGAGCCACTGCCAAGTGGATGCTGAGAAGGACCCCCAAAGACCTTGCAGAGGCTAAACTTCTGCAGATGAAAAACAAGAAGCCCTCTGACAAGAGTGTCTAAGAAAAGGACTGATTGTCTAAGAGTTTGCACAAGTGTTTCTATGCTAGAGTGTCTGGTTAATGCAAGAAATAACTAAGATGGCCTGTGTAAGGCTTCTGTGCTTCACATCCCCAAACATATGAGTTATTGACACCATAAGAACAGGTTGGGTGACTTCAGCGAGTAAAATACTGCTAGCAACCTGAGCAGGAGCTTGAGGAGCTTCTTTTTAAAAAAGATTTTTTTTTGCTTTTTAGAAGATTTTTTTTTTTGAAGTGATGCGTTTGGATTATCTGGTTAAGAACATGTGGGGCTTGTAAGCTAAGCACTCATAAATATTCCCTTTTTATTTTACTATTCTTTATTTTACTTAAAATCTGGAGTAAATTCAGAAATGTCAGAAAACTTACCTTTATTTTGTAGCACCGCAAGTAAAGATAAACTAAGGCCCTATTTACTGCAAGGAAACATGAAAGATTATTTTTTCTCTTAGAAGAGTATATGAAATACTCATGATTTTTAAGGTGCATGTCCTTGACTACAGAATTAACCCAGCAACACCCATGAAAAAAGAATTAATACAGTGCTAATACAAAAACCATAGCAACTTTAGGTATTTAAAGTAAGCAAGAAAGAGCACAATCCTGCTCCCAGTGGAGTCAATGGATTTTTACAGGATTAGGTTCTTGATTCCAGTGGAGGTGAACAGGCAAGAAAGACATGATGCACTTTGAGCTGTCTTGGTGACATTATTGTACACACGCACACACATATACAAATATATACATACGTATATACATATATATGTGTGTGCGTACTTACACAAAGAGTCCCTTTGACATCTGGCAGTGATTTCATACATAGACAAGTTGCAGATGAATTTTTTTCAGAGCTGACAACCGTATAATGAGAAGAGTGCATGTAATGTGCCCTCAGATCACATCACCTTTAGCTGTACCAGCACAGTCAGAGCTGTGAACAGCTACTGTGGCAGCAGAGACCAGCTGTAGCACAGGACAGACTGGCAAATGAGGTCTGATATTGTGGATTTCACACTGGCCAGTTGAGGATGAATAAAGCTAAAGCTGAAATATGGTTCTATAGCTTACATAGATCATTGGAAAACTGTGAATCATGAAAGTGTGTTTCCTTGTTATCCTAATAAGACAGGGCATGTAGAAAGTAAGTCTTCTGAACTGCCTTTCTCCAGAAAAGACTGACAGGCTTTGTGAGGTAGAAATATATTATTCACAGAAGGATATTGTGTATGATTCCATCAGGGTTTTCGAAGAAAAGCATATTGGTAGATGTCTACATTTAAATTCAATTCCAGTGCAACTTACTGAGCAGGCAGAGGGGAAGGAGGTGACAAAACGTTCCTCTAGTATGTGCTGGCAGGTGTTGACCCTCCTCTTTTTGGTGTGCCTACTCTCTGTGTTGGAATGTGCTTTTCTCTCTGAGACTGAAAAAAAGGAAAAATAAAACCTAAAGACTGTGTTCACACAGAAAAGTGAAGAACAGGAGGTGACACCTTTGTCCTGAGAGAGGAGGAGAGAGAAAGGATGGGGCTGTACCTTGTTTGGTAGGACATTCACCTGCAAACATGAAGAAACCTTTATTTCTTCCCCAGGGTGTTCACAGATTTTAGACAATTGTTATTTTATGCAAAATCTAGAAAAATTCTGCAAAATAGAGGTTGGCACTCAGTTTTTGTCTCTTACATGATCAACATTACACTGAGCCCTGTCCTGGGTTAAGCTGAGACAGAGTTAACTTTCTTCATAATAGGCTAGCAAGAGGCTGTGTTTTGGATTTGTGGTCAGAAGAAAGCTGATAAAAAGTGATGTTTATGTGGCTGCCAAGGTCTTTCAGCTTCTCTGGCTGTCTGCAAACAGGAGAAGCTGGGAGGGAGCACAGACCCAGTTACTAGCCCAGGATTTGATCTTAGGTTTGGGATTGAGACCCAAAGTGGCCAATAATCTATTCCATAACATATACGTCATGCCCAGTATATAGGTGAGGACCCTCAGGAAGATTGGCCCTTTTTGGTTCTGGATCTCTTTTGCTCCGGGTCATCTCGCTCCAGTTGGTCGCTCTCCCAAGGCCTCCCCCCCAACCCCTGTCAGCTCTCTGACTGGGATGCTCAGACTGTTATCTCCGTTCCGTGAGTGCGGTTTCGGGACCCTCCCTGCTCTGGGATCATTAGCCAGGAACAGGCTGAGCCTTGGTCATGGGGTGGGGGGGCAGTATCACTCATTTGTATATTTGTATATCGTATTATTTTCAATATTATTGTAGTTTAGTTATTAAATTGTTCTTATCTCAACCCAAGAGTCCTTTTTTCCCTTTACCCCTTTAGTTCTCTCCCCTATCCTCAGCGGGGGGTAGGTTGAGTGAGCGGGTGTGTGTGAGTTGGCCCCCAGCCAAGGGCAAACCTATCACACCCCACAAATATGTAGCCTACAAATATTGTATAGGTTACTCCTCTGCTCATATTCCCTTTACGTTGATTTCATTTATTGTCCTATTTAAAATACAAGACTTACTGAAGGCAGACTGTCTTCCAGCAGTACAAAATTCTGTCAGAATGAGCTCATGAGGCTGTGTGAAATGCAATAAAGCATAATAAATAACAAAAACAATGACTAACAGAATTCATATTTTGTAGACCTGAAAGATGCTAACCAGATTGTCCTGAATCTGAAAAGTTTCCTTCTACACCCGCAAATCTTCTGGTCTGTTGCTGCCTAATTTTAGTTTGAAATTTAAAGGCTATTAAAAGAAAAAGAAGATAGTTGTGAATTTTTAACATGCAAACCCCACATTTTCATAACCAGAGAATTCAAATGCATCACTTCAAAAAATCAGTCTTCTAAAGTGAATACAAATATTAAATTCTTTTCAACTGAAAACACAGTAGAGTAGCATGCTGACTATAACTCCCTTCACACTAAAAAAAAACCTTGGAAAAATAATCATCTAAATTCAGTATTGAAAATCATGTTTTATCATCATGCACTAACTGGATTTTAATTAAATATTGCTTTAATGACATTATTATGGGAAACATTAAAAAGTAGCTCAACACTTGCCAATGGTTATTTTCTTAATAAAACTGTTGTGGAAAGCTTTAATCTTTTTAAAATGTCACATATTATAACCCAAAATTTCCTATTTAAATCATCCAAACTATATACATGGAATATCTAAACCAAGCAGCTGCCTGACAGTTTTCAGGTTGGATTAATGTCTTAGCAAATATTTGTGGAAATAAGAAGAAATTTCCTATTTTTTTTCACTGAAGGAATTCTTTGTGTAAGTACATGCACACATACATATGTTTGTATGTATGTGTTTATATACATATGTGTGTGTTTGTGAATATGAATGTCATCAGGACAGCTCAAAGTGCATCATGTCTTTCTTGCCTGTGCACCTCCATTAGAATTAAGAACTTAATCCTGTAAAACTCCACTGACTCCACTGAGAGCCAGAGTCCAGGTGGATGCCCTTTCCACGGGACAGGGAGATCCACAGCTTGTTGCCCTACAGCAAGGGAGAAGAAGCCACCTCACATCAGGACACGTGGACAGGGTGAGGCCTCTCCTTCTCAGGGAGGAAAAGCAGCAGAAACCAGCCCCTGCCCATGCTGAGCCACCTACAGATGGCCATGGCACTGTCCTAGCAGAAGCCCCTCAGGAAGGTGTTGAAGGTGTACTGGTCTATGTCTGCCTCTTCTGGCCATGTCCATCAAGAATGCACTTCAGCCAATCTCGAACCACCACCCCTTTCCAACCGGGATGAAAGAGCCCATTGGGGATGGTGAGACAGCAAAAGCATTGGGACAGGAGGGCACTCTCCATCAGAGCAAATGCCCAGGTCACATCGAGATCTGCCCCAATCTCTTAATAATCTTTGTAGCCCTGTGCTCGACTCACTCCAGCAGATCTGTGTCTTTGTTATGCTGAGGAGCTCAGAACTGGACACGGTACTCTTCAGTACCGACTAGAGGTTAAGGATCACCTCCTTTGACCCGCTGGCAACACTCCTCCTAATGCAGCCCAGGAAGCTGTTGGCCTTTTTTTTCCATGAGGGTGCATTGCTGGCTCATGGTCAACTTGCTGTCCACCAGGACCTCAATATCCTTCTCTGCAGAGCTGCTTTCCAGCCAGCTGGCTTCCTGTCTACTGGTGCCTGGGGTTATTTCTCCCCAGATGCAATTATCTACAAAAGGACTAGTGGTTAGCCAACCGTAACTTGGGAATATTCTCAGACTGGACTGAACAGCTGAGATAATTCAGTTAACGTTTTTCTTTGTATGCAACACCAGTAAAACTCCAGCAACAACCAATTTTAGTCTTTCCAGTCACAGATCACAAAGGAGATTCTGGAAAATTCCTACTAAGGATACCGTAGTAGAATTCAAATTCCAGTTAATTACACAGGAAAGGTACCAAATGTCCTGCTGGAAATTAATATAACACAAATAACAAAAGTGTTTGCTAGTGCTACATGATGGTTAGGTAGATCATGAATGGAGGAACAGATCTTTCCTACATGTCCATGATCCCAAATAACGGTTCTTTTAAGATCCTGATGCAGGGATTTTTCTTTCTGCTTTGCATACCAGTAAACAATTTTGGTACTGATATTGTTTGTACTTCTGGAAACGTAGTGTAGCTGAAATGCAAGTAGGAAGAAAAGATATATGCTCCTCTCACACCAGTACAGAACTACTGATTTCGACAGACTTATTCCTTAACAATGGCAGTTTAAATTAGAGGTAAAATAAATGCATAATCTATTTAGAGTACGGTAATCTGGGATGTGGTGTTTAATTCTTTGTATACAGGCAGGAAAAGGAGCTGCAAATTTTAAACTTATTGGAAAAGGCACTGCATCTTCCTTTAGTTTGTGCAGGCTTTCATTTGCTTCTATTGGGAGGTTATGCTGTGTAAGGAATGCAGTGGTGGGCTCTGAATCACCTTTCAAAAAGTATGTTGACTGTTGTCCTTAGAGCAGTTGGTAATTTACTTCCTTTTCTTCAAGTGCCTTCGTGGTTTGGTGCTGCAGCTCTTGATTTGCTCTTCCTTGCAAGAGACAGCATGAAGGGTAAAGGAGTCTCTGGCAAGCAGTTCACTGCTGTTCCACTTCTTTGTGTCTTGTTGTTAGCAAAAGCAGCATGACCTTACATAATGTGATACATGATAGAGGAAGTAATGTGACAAGACATATCAGACAGGCAGTGCTGCACACGAGATATATGACACATCTCATCCAAAACAAATATTGCTCTCAGCAAAGATAATACTTTAAAAGGCACTTTACTTTTCTCTTTACCCTTCAGACTGTTGACAGATATGAGGGTCATTACAGAGACTAAACCCCTGTCTTTGAATAACACCTTAAGTCCAAGAAATTGCTGGAGCTAAAGTTTAAAATTTGAGCATTAAAATTAGAGATAAAACCAAACACGAATACTTTAAATTGTGTGGTCAGAAGGAGAAGATGGTGGGATTTTTTTGCCCATTGTCTGTCAGATCAATTGTACAACTAATAGCACAAGGCAACAGCTGCTGTCAATTAGAAATAACACAAGTGAGATTTCATTAATTTGGGTCATTGTGTTTGGAAAATCATTTGCAAAACCTGGAGTTGTGTGAATTAGTAAAGAAGCACAGTGGAAATTGTACCAAATATTGTACTATACACTCGTCAACCATTGTTCAAGTTACTTCAGAGTTTGTTATTGTATATTTACAGACATGTTCTAGTCTAAATTTTTAGAATAAGCACAGTAGAAAAATAAATAAAGTTCAATAAATAGATTAACTGGTATTATATGAGACCAAGCTCCAGTGATTACTTCTTGCACTACTGCACAGAAACACCCATGCTTGAGAAGAATGTTGAAATAGGGGAATTATTTAGATTTTTTTTATGTCACTTTGTATACATGTGACCACCTTTTTCCAAAGAGTGGCAAGAACTTTCTAATAATGAAAACATGAAAATTCAAAATATGCTTGGTTATCAAAAATACATATTATTTATTCCTACATGATGGACAAGTGAGCTGGGTTCAAGGATACTAAATAAACTGCAGAAGATGACACAGACAATTGGTGACCAAGTCTAGCATGCTTCAGCCACACTGGTCTCCATTTAGGTCAGATCACAGGGATGAAACCAAGGGCAGATATGTTGGGCAGACAAGGGGGCTATGTGGACTCCCCAACCCTCAATACAGCATTTTGCTTTGCATCTATTAGGGCCGTAGGCAAAGGAGTTGGCTGCTGAATAGACCCTGACTTGAGGTGAAATTAAGTGAACAGGACTTGGAATGCTGTTGGACGTGACATGAGAAATCGCTGGATGTGACAGACAGAAAGGAAAGAAGCTGACAAAAGTTACAGATGGATCCATGGGGAATAGATGGAGTTCACATGTACTTAAGGGAGAGTTATGTGAGAAAGGTTTAGACCTCACAGATAATTGAAGGGGACCCTTGGGGACCTTTGGTGAGCAAAACATTACAAGGTGAACCCTTGTGGCCACCTGGGTTGACGTATAAATAATACTATATAAGATTGTGGTTATCTAGACATACAAATTTTAAATACAGCTGTAAGAAAACTGGTGAGTAGGAAAAGCAATTAGCTTAAATTGTGAGAAAGAGGGTCAAGAAATAAGAAAAGGGAAAACACAGTACTGCATTTGTGTGACCGATGCTGTCTGGGGGTACCTGCAGGACAACCCAATGCTTGGTCACTGCAGCCTAAACCACACTAATAAATTAGGACTGTTTTTCTGGCAACACCATGCATCAAACCTTATTCTGCCATCAGGAGGTCCTGGGCAATCCATATCAAGCTGGGTGTTTTCCCTGGCTGTTAGGCAAACAGCCAGATGGACGAATCAAGTGTCACCACTCAGTGTCACTCCAGGCTGACAGAAGCAGCTTCTGCCCACTGTCTCCTAACAGTATCGCCATCCTCATCCCACACGCATCCATGGCAGGCAAAGTTGATGCCGTGTGAAACCAACAATGAGTGTAAAGATAGCTGAAGACTGTGGAATTAAATACACTCTATTCTCCCAGATTACTGTTAGTTTTCTGACAGGAGCGGTTTATGGCTTTCCAACATATACTTGATTATAAAATCTCTTGCTTAGGCCTGTTTTAATCTACGAAAACACACCTCTGCTCACAAATTGGTGTTTTCTTCTATCATCATTTCCAGTGTGCTTTTCTACATTCCTGTTGTATGACCAGTTTTCACACGGTGCAAACACCCTTATAATGGGGTTGGGAGTTTCTCACCGCTCGCTGCAAATGGCTTTTTATTGCTCTGGATGAGACATTGGCCTGGATTTGGGAGATATGGATATTAATTCTGCCCATAAATTAAAGCTATGGCACTGCTGTTTTTCTCAAGGGACTAATTTCTGGCTTGCCTGCTGCTTTGAATTATATTGGGCATATCAGCTTGACTCCTGACCTCAGTTCCCTCCCTTGTTTGGAAACAAGGATATGAAGCTTTCTTTGAGGAATATTTTGTGATTTAAGAGGTGAAAATAAGATAAGAACAACTCAGGTAGTGTTATGTGTTGTTATATTTATTGGTATTTAATTTTCCCATTATGAGAGTGGACAAGCTTTGGACAAAAATTGGGGAGTGCTCTTTATGAGTTAATATTTGACAGTTCCTTATGAAATGACACCTCATCAGGGGGACTTTTGTCGGATGCCAGCACTGTTTAGATAATGTTTCAAAATGCAAACATTTTAGAAGAGGGATTATTCACAGAAACCATTCTAGTTGGATTAAAAGATTTACAAAGGAAGAAAATTGGACAGGAAGAAACACACTAAGTTATTATTTTCTTTTCAAATGTGTGCTGCTGCTATCATCAGCTTGGCAAACTCCTGTGGGTCACATCCTGAGTACAGAGGACTGTACTCCAAACACCTGTAGTATTAGAGAAGCCAGAATTTAGTCTTCTGCATGATATACCTTTTTAGATTATTTGTTATTTCTCTCCCTGATTTTAAATGGTGAAATTTCATTGATTTAAGGGAAGACGCTTCTGGTTTACATCAAAAAAAAGTGAGCAGAAAATTGGACTGCTGACTTACAGTCTTCATATTGGCTCCCTACTTTTGCTTAACAAAATATGTACAAAGTGAGAGTGCATAATAATGTTTTATCTTTATACCAGGAAAAAGATATTCTATTATGTACCAGACTATGTTGTAATTTTTATAAATAACTTGAACCAGTTGTTCAATTCTAACATTATATGAGGAGTTTCTTTTTTTTTATGTGTTCTTTCTTTCCATTCTTTACTTTTTAAATACTCTCTTGAACATGATTTTGCAGAGGTTTTTTGAATTTATTATTAGTAATGGAGTAAAGGTAAAAAAAATTGTAATACAAGGCACAAATATAGTTTTCAACTTCTATAGAAGTGTAATTAGACTTTACTACCTTAATCATAGCTTTAGGTTCTTTTTCTGAGCTAAACTCTCAACAAACAACAAGAAAAGAAGAGGAGACAGCCAAACATACCTCACCTTTGCATACTCAAGGCATAAGGGTTGTGACTGGACAATGTTTACCAGAACACAATAGTGATTATAGGGGCTGTTTTCACATAAGTTCTGCTCTTCACAGGAGAACTCATTTCCCTGCATGTTAATTCAGCTGTTCTGACCTCCAGGAACCCTAAAAATAGATATGCTTCCAAAGTGAAAGCACAATACTGTGGGTAGCTTTAGAGGTGGCTTCATTTGTTCTTGACATAAATGTTAAACTGAAGTACCACTCTCTTCTTGAATCTCAGGATTCTCATCCAGCCTGGCCTTGAACACCTCCGGGGATGGGACATCCACAACTTCTCTGGGAAACCTGTTCCAGGGCCTCACCACCCTCACAGTAAAAATTTTCTGCCTTATATCTAATCTAAATCTATCCTCTTTCAGCTTAAAACTGTTTCCCCTCATCCTATCACTACACTCTCTGATCAAGAGTCCCTCCACATCTTTCCTGCAGTCCCCTCTATGTACTGGAAGGCCGCTGTAAGGTCTCCCTGGAGCCTTCTTTTCTCCAAGTTGAACAACCCCAACTCTCCTTGCCTGCCCTCTATTCATTTTTGTGACCTACCTCTGGACTTGCTGCAGCAGGTCCACGTCCTTCTTATGTTGAGGACCTCAGAGCTGAACACAGTACTGCAGGTGGGGTCTCAGAAGAGTGGAGTAGCAGGGAAGAGTCACCTCCCTCAACCTGCTGCTAATGCTTCTTTTGATGCAGCCCAGGACACGGTTGGCTTTCTGGGCTGCAAGCGCACACTGCCAGCTCATGTTCAGCTTCCCATCAACCAACGCCTCCAGGTCCTTCTCCTCAGGGCTGCACTCAAGCCATTCTCCTCCTAACCTGTATTTGTGTTTGGGATTGCCCCTACCCATGTGCAGGACCTTGCACTTCGCCTTGTTGAATTCCATGAGGTTGGCATGGGCCCACCTCTCAAGCCTGTCAAAGTCCCTCTGGATGGCATCCCTTCCCTCCAGCGTGTCCACCACACCGCACAGCTTGGTGTCATCAGAAAACTTGCTGAGGGTGCCCTCGATCCCACTGTCCATGTCTCCAACAAAGATGTTAAACAACACTGGTCCCAATACTGACCCCTGCGTAACACCATATCACCGGTCTCCACTTGGACATTGAGCTGCTGACCACAACTCTTTGAGTATGACTATTCAGACAATTCCTTATCCACCGAGTGGTCCATCTGTCAAATCCTTGTCTCTCCAATTTAGAGACAAGGACAGCATCAAAGACTTTGCACAAGTCCAGGAAATTATGTCAGTTGTTCTTCCCTTATCCACTAATGCTGTAGCACCATCGTAGAAGGCCACCAAATTTGTCAGGCATGATTTACCCTTTAGCGAAGCCAATTCATTGTCAATTCATTGTCAATTCATTATGAATTGTGTCCTTGGTGAAGACAATTCATTGTCTCAGAAGTCATTGTGGAGTGGTGGCTTTTATTCTTCTTTCTTTTTATACTGCTTCCTTCTTGCATCTTTTTTTCTTAGCTATATGGTATTTTGTCATTTGAAAACTGAATGACAAGTTAATTTCAAGCACTAATGGGAAACTTTCGACTTGAAATCTAGTCAATTTAAAGGAAGTTAAATGCAGTTTCTGCCAATGCATTTACCTTGAGACATGCTGCCAGTGTTATATTTTTGCATTCACATTTTCCTATCCTTAAACTGTATTTTTCTCTATTCCAGTGTGAAAGACAAAGTCACTGGAGGATGAAAGTGATAGAATGAGTGACTATACAAAAGGTGCCCACAGAACTGTCTCTATGCCATAATGAGAAAATTTAAAATTTTGCACATTTTTTCTTTTCCAGAGGAGCTTCACACAACATGCAAGTAGACATTTAGTTTTCTAAGAACACTCTATGTTCTTGAAGAAATTTGTTACAAAATTTAAGTCAAACTCTGCTTTTTTTAACAACAACAAAGAAATCTGCAAAAACACAGCAGCAACAGAAAATATCTGATCAGCCTTGGTACAAAAAGTCCTTGCCAAACACATGGATGAGAGAAAGAACAGCAGAATTCCTAACCTCTTCCAATGCCTGGCAATAAAAGGTATTACTGCCTATAACAGTGGTTAGAACATTTTCAGAATGAAGTATGATTTTTATGTTAACAGTATCCCTTTAATTAATTAAGCATAACATATTACTCCTGGCTGGATAGTGCTGGCTGCAGCTGAGAGCAAATGAGTTCCTACCATCTGAGATAATTCAGGCTATTTACACAGTTTTAAAGCCATGAGACCTTCTGCTTTTTCAGTGCAGCGAATTCAGGAGCCACCACCCAAGCACTAAGCTAAAGTGCGCTTCACAGATTGATACTTCTCTTTAGGGATTCATTTAACCCGAAGGATCACACACTGCTCACAGACATACAGGTTTTTTCTTGTCTGTTCTAACTTGATTTCCAATGTGGTCATAAAATTGCCTCTCTGCAAACTTGAATACTGCAGAGGTAGTCAACAGACGTTATCTTTACCATAGGTAAAGGAATGAAGTTTGCATATCCCGGGACAAAGACCTATAATTTATTTAAGTTTTTATTATTTTTAGGAGACAATGCTCATGGACTCCAAGCTGAGATTTCACTGCATTGGGCACATTCCAGGAAGCTGAACTTTCCCCCAGCAGCTCTCTGCTCTTTTAAAACTAACCTATGCAAATTAAAAGATATCAGGGTAATTTTTTAAATGCAAACAAAACTCTTTTTTCTTTTCTCAGATTTTCTTGAATTCAGACTGGGTTAAACTGTCCCGCAGTAAAGCTCAGCTCCTTTCTAGGATTTGTCTATCTATCCAGTATAGATACAGACACGGGAGGATCATGGATCACTTGCCAGTTTAAGCCCCAAAGCATCAGATGATTAAATCTATAAAGACAAAATAAGTTAACAGAAAGAAGTACATTTGCATAAGTTAGTAGTGACATCAGTCTTAAAGCTAGTGACCTCAAGACATGCTGCAATAAATCGGTAATTCTTGCAATTTATCCACTTTTTTTTTCTGTTTCAGACAGATAAGGATTCTCTGTCCTACTCCTTTTTCCCTCTGAGAATAAAGAGCATATGTTGACTTTAACTACACAGACTCAGATCATATGCAATTTGCTTGTCAACAAGGGTGCCCTCCAACTAACAAGTACTTTAACATATTTGAGTGATTCATCCTTCACATGACAATAAACATTTAATGCAGAAAGATGTGGAGAATTTAGGTAGCTTTATTTTCACTAGCTGACCCATAGACCTTTTGTTGCTCTGTTTTTGTTTGTTTGTTTGTTTGTTTGTTTTTCTGTTTTTGGGGGGTTTTTTAATTTATTTTTAAATATATCCAGCCACTACTTACCATATATCAGCAGCTATCTCATTATCAAAGCTTCACTAGCTCAGGGCAATGATACTGTGCTTTTGCTTTGTTTTCTTGATTTCTCTGACCATGAGCATAGGCAAGAACAGCTGATTCTTGCTTTCAAGATTTTTTTCAACTGAACTGAGGAAAATACAGCCAACTGTAAAAGGGAATCTTTGTCAGGTCAAAATTTGTGTTGATTCATGTGGTATTCCTTATGAGCAACTTAAATATAGACAGGGTGGCTTTTGACAGAATATGAACCTAGAGGAGGTGACTAAATAAAGGGCCTGACATTAAGGGAAGGTGTAAATGTGTCTCACTGGATCACATCAATAAGCAATGTGCTCTGAGTCAGGAAGTGGTGAGAAAATGTTATAGGATTTAGGCAGCAACTGTCTTTCTAAAGACAGATGCAATGTACACCACAAGCTACAAGTTTTGGACACTGTCACTACTTCTAATTTGAGAAAATTATGACTTTTAGTCTACAATTGTCTTCTGTCAATTGCCTTTTGAAACATTTGCTAAAGCTAATAAGACAACTTCCCTCCCACACAGAGAAAATGTCCACAAAATTAAGCATTTGAATGACTGATACAGAATGCTTTTCAGACCACTGCATTTTTCAAGTTTTTGAATTTTCATGACAATTTTCATTCGATTTTTCAAAAGTCCTAATGAAGAAAAAATAGTGTTTTCTACGTAGTTTTATTCTGCTAATATTTTTTTTTAATCTCGTCTCCCTTGGTTTGACCTCTTCTTATTTCTCGTAATTGCCCAGCTCTTTGTATCAATATTTGTCTTCTAATTAGTTGTGAGCAAGCCTTACCTTGGTGAAAAACCTGTGTTCGTTTCACATTAGATAATACAAAATCAGCAGTGAATCTGGACTTCTTAGGATTCACAAATATAGTGTGCAAATCTTACTGAAAAAACAAAGAAGACCCACAATGTTATCAGCCTGCTTAGAGTGGGAATGTGAGGAAAACAGCTTATGATTTAGGCTAGAAAGTAGATTGCAAGACTAGCGAGAAACGCAAAAAGGCAGATGGTTTGCTAATATAATTTAACATTTTCCTTGTTGACAGAGACAGGCATTATCATATACTCTGATTTTCTACAGAGGCCAAAAATCTTCCGAATTCCCCTTTGAATGACTTTCCGGTGTTAAGCTTGACCAGCTGCAGGATGGAGAGTTTTAAAGATGGCTTCTCATTCCCATCTGTGTATAACAGTGGTTTTATGTCTACATCTGCTTCAGATTGTTTTTTCTAACAGTTTATTTTTATGAGCTGATCATTATCAGAGACACGGTCTTCTTCCTAAAAGCCCATCTGCCTTTTCCCAATGAGGTGAAGGTTGGTCTCTGGGCAGTTCCAAGCTATCAGCCATGTTGTGTTAGACTCTGTCACGTCCTTCACAAGCCATGTGTCTTCAATTTTTTGTCACTCTTCTGCAAACACAGGAAAAAGACACACGAGAGAGACACACCAGAAACTGCAGGGCTGCAGAGAACAGGAAAATGGCATGTGCTGTTCAGAAGTGGGAGAAACCGTAATGCTTCTACTGCTTGTATGAAAGTGGTATGTAGGTGTGGAATACTGTACTATATTTCTTCATTTAGAGTCTCTCCTATGCTAAAAATGACCTGGTTGTTATTCTCCTTCAGACACAGAAGCCCAGCAGTACAGATTTCAGTGACAGTCCAGAGCCTGTGTTTGTGATGCTGTATATGGGACTAGACAGAACAGTCAGAGAAACTGAAAGACTCACACTGACTTCTGTCTTGTACTATTTCCAAATGTAGAATTAAGAAAAACATGCTCGCTTTACCCTATTTCCAATCCCATGGTTTTTATGTTACTAATGCTTTTTTATGATCTGTCAGTTCTGTATCCTCTGGAACAATCTTTCATTTATGCTATAAGTTCACTGCTGGAGACTCAGGAGCACTTACAACAAAGAAGATTATAGATTAACAAATTATATCATTTTAATGTTATTTTTATTTTAATCCAAATGATGGAGTATTTCTCAGTTTCAAGACTCCTTGACAAAACATAATTAATGTGAAAAATGCCATTCCATCTTCAGTCTCCCTAGGATTTCTAATTAAAAAGCTGACTCATGGACTACACTGGTGCACTTACAGTAAGACAAATCGACAGTAATTCAATCGGTACTGATTTGCGTACTTCAAGTTTACAGTGGTGTAAGTGAGAGCAAAAATTTGCCCAGATCCCTAAAGTACTTCAATATATGTAAGCCATGCCACACACTTACGAGTTTCTCTTTCTATGTCATTTTAGTGGTAGGGTATTGCAACAACATTACTTTCCTGCAAAAGCCATAAATGTTCTTAAGTGAACATTAAGGAGTGTTTCAAAAACAAAGAGGGAAGAATACACCATTCTGAATTCAGTGGTGCTTTAGTTAAAAGTTAGAAGTGCATCATCAGTGATCACGTTGAGGGCGGAGTTGCATGGGGGTGCCGTGGCCCTTTTCAGTGCTGAGGGCTTTCCAGAGGCAGCTCTGCTGCCTGCTTGTCCATAGCAGCTCCACACCCTTTCACACAAGCTGCTGTGGCAGCGCTATCCCAGAGTCTCTGTGGCAGTATTTTCCCCTTGTTGTTACCCTGCCGTTGTCCTCATGTCATTATTCTCACACCCTTGTGCCTGTGTACACTGATATTGCTGTTAGGGGAAGCATTTGCCACCAGCACGAGAAGCATCCCTTCTTTGCTTTTCCTCCCCTTTGGTTGTAGCTTTTGGGTTACCTTAGGGACCCTAATAACACAGAAGCATAAAGCTTAGCAGACATTCAGCATGTATCCCCTGTCGCTAATCAAAATGTGCTTCAGCATCATAAGCAGGAAGAAGCAATGGGAGGCCTGAGCAAGTTGTGATGAAAACTGTTTTGTTACTGTGGCAAAATATTATGGGGACACCAACCGCACTGGATGGGAGCCCAGGGTAGGATGCTCTTCAGGAGACTCCCATTGCTTCTCCTCCCCCCTCTCTCTTTCTCTCCTCTTTGATTTTTTGTTTTCTCTAGATACTTACGTGAGAGCAGTAGTACTGGGTACTCACAGCTAGTTGACAGAGTAATTCTTTAGGTTTTACTCAGTGTTCTTTAGATCTCCACGAACTGAGCTGGGAGTTTAAAAACCTACGCAGTGACTCAGTTACCAACACAGATGGTGTCAGGCTAGTTTTCTGTGGGGTACCCAAGAGATCTCCAGAGATCAAAAAGGACCTACAAGAGGTTTGATGATCCTGGAGAAGCAGAAGAAAAGGCACCATCAGGCAGCCAAAATGACACTAGACTTTTCTTTTTGCCTAATTAAACCTTCAAGTGCATGGGCAAAAACTTAAACTGAAGTGCCTTAATCTTGATTTGAATCCTGCCTTTGGGCTCAATGATGATGAGTGACTGCAAAAGCCTTTGAGTATAGTGAGAGCTTTCTGGCATTCTGCATGGTAAGACGTTACTCTACAGGAGTAATGCTGGTATAAATGGCCTTTACATTCAAACAAAACAAAACAGAGAAGTTGTACATTAATTAAAAAGCACAAGTTAGATAGCTTGGCTGTGACAGACTTTCATCTGCTGTAACATTTCATCCTGTATACTAGCTCCACACCGTGAGCACATGAATAAAGGTATTACAGCCTAAATAAACAAATCAAGAAAAGCTTTTTAAAAAAAATTGTCTTCTAATAGTTTTTGATGGTTTGTTTCGTTATGCTTTACTGTTAAATTAAAATAAGCTGCCTCATGTTGGAATTCATATCTAGGGATATTATTGCACACCTTAAAAACCTGACCATAGAACTGATAGCAGATCAATAATTTCATAATTACTTTTTTTCCCCAGAATGCTCTAATAGCTTAATACTGGGAATAAACTACACACACACATATGTACCCTGCTTTCACCATGCTTTTTATTTACCAACAGGGACATCAGAACATTTTTATTGTGTTGTCATATGCAAGGTTGTTGAAAGAGATTGAGAGTTGAAGGAAGAGGAGATCATGAGAAATGAGAAGGATTATAAAAGACTTAGAAATAAGCTTCCATTTCATCGAAACAGGTACCTATATTGTTTGGCTTTACGGAAGTTTTAAACCCTTATCTTAAGGATCCTTGTCACTGCAAAATGAACTGATGTTACAGTGATTCGATACTGTGCACAATGTTTCTGAGCTCGAGTGCTCTGCATTCGCTGTCTGTGTCACGCAGGTTTGAAACATAATAGGCAGCTGCTGAGAGATCAGAATCCTCTTGGAGGTGTCCTACTGAAAGTTTTCTGAACTCTCTTTTTGAGCTTTGAGCAAAACAGAACATGAAACAGTAAAGACGAGTGGAAAATGGAGAAGTTGGGAATATAAAGAGTTAGAAGCAATGAATGTGGAACAGAAGAAACAGAAGCTTGAGGAAGTCAATGGTAATGAAATGAACGGAAGGTGTGCAGGTTCTGAAAACCACTGTTGACCATAGGAAAATGCACAGGGTAATTTCATGCTAAAGAGGCTGTTAAATTTTTGGTGGGTACATCTAAGCTGTGTTTGGTGCACCTCCAGAGGTCTACCCAGAACTATGATGCTTTACAGTTCTGCTTCAGGTCCCTGTTCTCAAACCAGAGTCACATCGGTAGCTTAGGTTCATTCCCATTCCCATTTCATTTCCTTTGGTACTCCTTGGTGAACTCCAGTGATTATGAGGATAAAGGGTTATTTACACACTCTAGATCCAGGCGGAGATCAGGCTTTGCAAACGTTTATTTTATGGTCTGCAAATTCATTGCCTTTTGTGACTTGCATTAACCCAAGCAGTGATTAGCAGTCATATTATTAACCTATTGTATAACCTATTATATAGATAACATCAGCCTGGATAGTACCTAAAAGCTTCAGGCTCATTTAGCATGCTGGGTTTTTTTCTTTTCTTTTTTTTTTTTTCCTAGTAATGTATCAAAGGTGTTTAGAGGATTTTAAGAATCTCAATGGATTAACCAATCAAAAAAGTTTGCTGATTCCTCCAAATGTTTGGTGGTTGCTTATTGAAATTAGGGGAAATATTACCATTTGGCATTTTTTTCTGATTTGCAAAAATTACAATTTTCTACTAAAACCTTGATCAGAGAGGGAGCTACCTTTAATTAGGTAGGTAGGTTAGGAAGCAGATAAACAGGGAAATCTAGCAAGAAACAGTCTGACTTTCACTTATAGTACACAATAGAAGACTGCCTTGGTATTAATGGATTATGGGCTTGTTTAATAATTTCTGACAGAAAAACTGAAAAACCATATTATTACAAGTCATAAACTTTTGTGGGAAGTAAAATTTTGAGTTTGAGTGTCTTCTCATGTCCATACCTATTCTGGAGAAGAGCAAGTAAGTTTATGAACCATCTATAACCTGTTCTTAATAACAAATATTACCAGCTGGTCATTTTGACAGACTATGGGAAATATGAGCAAGCAGTTCAGAACTGGTCAGAAATGGAATAAAACATTCTGTCTCTCTATTTTTCTCTCTCTTGTCTCTTGAATTTCATTATTTGGTTTTTTTATAGCAGCTTTGTTTCCTTTAAAAAATACGGAAGGACCTGTGGAAGAAGGATTCTTGAAAATGTCATCCATGTTTTGAACAGTGGAAACTTTACATTTTCATTTTCAAAATCTCAGCTTTAAAAGGAATATAGTTTGCTGGGTAAGGCAGGAAATGCTAAAAGCAGACAAAAGAGATAACCTTAAACATTACTGAGTTCCAGCTTGCATTTGAACCTTTGCCTCAGGCTTTCATTTTATATTTAATAGTGTTTCCTGGGTCTAATTGCTCCAATGAAGCAGTGATGAAAGCTAAAGAAAGAGACCCTATAACAGTAAAAAATCTGCTTGTGTTTGTATCTGCTGGTTAAATAAACCCCTCTGTGTGAAGTCCATTTGTTGTGAACTCCTGAAGGAACAAGATGTTTTACATCCAGAATGTTCTCAGAGGTTCCCAGTGGATACTGTCAATGGGAGTTTACTGCTCCTGACCGACTTGTCCTTCACTCTCATTGAGTTTTCTCTCCATGCACATTCACAGAGCGATCTCAGTAGATTGGAGCAAGTGGCAAAAAATGAACGTTCTTGCTCCTTTCCCAGGTTTCTATCCCATTTCTGGAGGCAAAGTAGCCATGCACAGTCCATGAAGAGATTCTGTTGCTGCTGCAGAACAATTAAAGCGTATTTTGATACCTGAGTTATTGAGGACACCTATATTTTCATATAGTGTGTATGGGGCAATGAACCTTTATGGCTTCAGGATGAAGCAGAAATCCTGATTTATATTCCTCATCTTGCAGCCACTTTGCCACTTTTGAGCAAGTTCTGACTTTGCTTATCTCTCCATAAAATGGATTATAACAGGAATTTCTTGTCATTAAGACATGTTATGTGGCTAATTAACTTATATTTGAAATGTCTTTTTATGGCACTTGTATGAAAAGCCTTACATTGCTGTTGTAATGAGTTCACTCTCTTCCTATCAACTGCAAATGAAGCAATGACTGTTTTAACACTGAAGCATATTTCTGCTCTTAATTATGGGCTAGATTATTATCACTCTCAGTCCAGCTTGAATGTACTCTCTTCTTTGCAATATCCGTTTCTCAGGTTTGTGCTCTTAGGTTCAGTTAATTTATTTTTGTGATTGGAAAGGAAGTAAGTTTGAGGAGGCATCACTGTGCTTCATCTTGCCCATCAGGACTGAATAGCTTGTGGTCATTTGAATGTGTTAAGTATCCCGGAGTGCAGTCAGGAAAAGCACTGTAAAATGTAAATTGCATTACACTGAAGATGTAGCAGCTGTTAGTAAGAGTGGAGAACAGGAAGGAAAGGCAGGTAAGGCTCAGATCAAAGGCTGTGCTCAGTGCCACGGGTCCCTCGAACAGGGCAGAAATTCATTTCTAGTTTCTTGTAACTACAACGTCCTATTACTCTGGTATTATCTGGAAGTTAATTACAGGACCCATCAACTCTTTTGGCTCAACAATGTTTCAGTGACAAGTATTCAGGCATTATGTGACTGGTAGCAAGGGAGATTATCAAAAAGTCATAGAAGTATAATAGTCAAGGGATTTCTTTGTTAATAAAGAACTTCATAAAAACAAATCAGTTAACACTACACTGAGTTGAAGTCTTGCTGACGGCAAATTTGGAAATTGATTTGAAAAAAACAAACTTGGAAAATATTTTAAAGTTTAGCATAATGCCAAAATTATGCATAAAATTTGTAAAAATGTGCATGTCCAACTCACCTTTCTAGGCACGCAGATGACCCTCATTGGTAAAGCATCTGAACACTTCTAGCAGGCTGTTTTAAAAATCAGAAACCAGAAACCATTGTGTTTAAAGTGGAAAACTGAATGAATTAGCCAAATTGAAATCCACATCTATCCACAGTTGCATTAGATCTTACTAGGACTGTTTAGGGAGAACCTACAGGAGAACCTGCATCTTGTGCTTTATATGCACTTTGTCTAGGGAGCAGACAAGCACAATGTGGCTGTGTATGCTTCTGGTATGCCAAGAAAGAGGTTGATAATTATTCCAGATGCTCAATGTGGGGCAGGCCTAGGTAGAACAGGCACAATCAGGTTGGCGTTGCCAGGATCACACCTATAGCACATAATTTTCCAGTGTGAACTGAAATTTAACTAGATTCTGTCAGAGCCTTTCACAAAGCAGTAGCTGGAAATCAGTGTGTCATCCTGTATCTTGCTGACTATAATGCATGACTCAGAGGGACAAACTTCTCCTCAGCAGCTAATAAGGAGCTTGTTTCCACATTGGTTTTCTCCAGCATCAAGTATTTGTTCCCTTGCCAGATAATGTATATTTCCACCGACATGGTGTTTGCAGGATGAACAGAAAAGAGCTAACCGTGTATTAATGTTTGGGTTCCCAAATGAAACATTCACACGATAATGATAATGCAGTATAGGGAAAATTGTTTCACATTTGCTTTCCTTTATGTACTCTGTTCATGGCTTGTGTGAAGATTTACAGTGTATGCATTCAGCATGAAGTCATGCATCAGTGCCAGAGCATTTCCTTGATTCTGCCTATTATACTTTTCAAATGAATAATATAATGCACATATATTTTGCCTCAGGAAAACAAATGCATCCTCACAAAACCCAGTGAGGAAGGGAGGTGTATTTTTATCTTAATAATTCCAGCTATAAATACTAAAACATCCCAGGTAGGATCCCCCAAATCCATGAGGGTGTCTTATAGATTATGAGAATAGGAAAAAAATGTAAAAACTTTCAAATTACCTTTTTTTTTTTTCTTTTTCTACTTTGAAGTGTTGAGAGACACTTAAGATATATTTTCAAACTTTTTTTTTTTTTTTCAATCATGGAAGCTAGAAACTTGATTTGTGAAAGAAAAACTTTCCAAGACTTATGTGCACATTTCAGTCACAAAGTCAGATTTGAATAAATACATCATTATTTATTTTGACCTTCATAGTAAGATTATGATCATGGCAAGAGGGTTGTCATATTTTTACAGGCAAAGAAATATGGCACATAATAACCAAGTCAGGGATTTATAATGAAAACTCTTTGCAACAGGACATGCAATTCCCTTACAGTCTCCTGGAAATGCCAAGTAGAGGTGAGTCCATTTCACCTAATCCAAGTTTGTTGTTTGGGATCTGTAATGGAAGAGATTCATATCACCTAATTCTATCTGTCTTGTAGGTGTCTAGCCTAAGTGAGCTGCTAAGTCTCCTCTTATAGTTAATGGAGAGTGACAGGAACCTCCAGAATGCAATTCATTCCACCTGTCATAGATGCCTGTCCTGGGGAAGAGCAAGTGTTCCTGCAGCCTCCCCTGATTATACAGGAAACTTCAGACAACTCATTCCCACCCTTATTTTTCAGACAGCTGAGGTTAGGAGTGACAGATCCCACCACAAAGTCCCTTTTCAAGCACCACTGCCCACATGTGTGAGCTGGGTTCCCAGTCAGAACCTGAACCAAACCCTGAGCACCACGTGCCACCCTGGTACTTTACCTGGTACTGGTAAAAACTTTTGTGCTTCTATGCATTTGACAGCTTATGAAACAATTTAGTTTGTAATACATTTGCTTAAATGAAAACCTGATTAATTCCACTGTACTGACTTATTAGAACTAATAGGTTTTGTTACATGTGTTGCAATTTAAGCATTGTTAATTATGCAGAGCTGAGTGAATATCACAAAACATTTGTCATTAATATTTGCACACATTTTAAACAAAATTGTCCTTGGCAGTGTTTGCAACAGTTAAATATTTGATTTTCATGTATATTTGGGTGAGACAATTTTCTTTTCATGAATATCAGCAGAAAGGGAATCTCACACGAAAATTCAAGCAAATATTTATTTAAGTAAATAGTTGTACCTGCAGTATACTTGCCAGCATCTTTGAAAATCAGCAAAGTGAATGGTCATGCAGCTAGCAAAGCAATTTGAAATATATTAACAATAACTTCTGTAGTTGTCACTAGGAAGAAGGTGGGAATGAGAGCCATTGTGTAGCACCACATTCAATTGAAACATGCTACGATTGCCATTAGGTGGTATCTCAAACACTTAATAATCCAGAATACCCACATTCAGGGAAACAACCATAGACCTCTTAGATTGACCTGCTACTGGGACATCCACATGGTGCACTACACAGTACACTGGGATTCTGCACTGCATGTGTACTGGCTTTGCATCTCTCCTGTTGCCTGGAGTGAGGCTTGCAGCGTTTCCATATGAAATGAAGGGAGTGGGAGGAAGACTGAATATGTTGGAGAGTGGCAGCCTCTGAGAAAGTCTTTTATATGGCACAATGCTTGGCATTCATCCTGCTTAACTTTGGATTTCCATGGCATAGGTATTTGCACCTAACCTAGCGTACTTTCTTTAAAGTGAAGAGAGAAAACAGGATCTCATGCCCAAACCTGTAGTGGACCTTAGAAAGGAGTGAGTTATGTTCTGTGTTTCCACACTACAAGTGTTCATCTACATGACCAAATAACTCAGCTTTCCTCTTTGCTCCCATAACCTGTTCCCTTCTTCACCTAAACCAGTTAAACATCCTTTCATCTGAGCTTGTTGTCTTCCAAGATTACACTCAAGGTCAATAGGTGGATAGTAAGCCCCGGAGACAACTTCACATAGGTAATATGATATTGTGGTGGATCCAGCTCCCAAGCCCAACAGGACATGTGTCACACCCTCAGATCACCGTGCAGAGTGCAGATCACATGCTGTTATCCTCCTGATATTAAAACACAATTCCCTGTGACACAGCCCCTGTGTCATTTCAGTCACTTTGAAATGGAAAAAAAACCCACACAGATAATCATTATGTTCTAGGGCCAAGTGCTCTGATGTGTGGAAGCAGACTGTTTCTGCTAAAGTGGGCAGCCCTGAGCAGTGTGGGCATGACACACTCGGGCATCAAAGTACAGCACTCTTCGGCTGTATAAACGGGACTATTTCTTCCCATTGCTAATAAAGGGAGTCTAGGCATCTACATCATTAATATCTAAGGACAAGTGAGATAATTCCCCCCTGCCTTGGATTACATCTCTTGGTTTCTGCCTTTTCTGGAGGGAAAAGACCATTAGCAAGAAGATCAGGCCAGTGGGATGAACGAGCAGCTGTTGAGCACTGGCACTTCCTTAGGACTAAAGAGAGCTAGTGCGTGAGTCCAACTCCTGCTGCTCTTTGAGCTAGTGCCTGGACCAATAAAGCTCCTTTTAAAATGAGCCTGCTGTGACTGCTTTGTTGGTATTTTTAATTTAAACAATAACTAATTAAATATGAAAGCAATTAGTATTTCTGTTCAAACAGCTGTCATGTAATGTCTGGTGCTGCAGTTATAATTCCTTAGCAGTATTGCCAATGGTTTAGAAGCATTGGCTTTTTGGGAGGGGAAGAGGAAATACAGCAATATTTTTGATGGGAATTGAAAACCATTGGCAGGTGCTTTAGTTTTGCTGCTTCAATTTACAAGCATGTGGGATGCTTAGAAACATAAATATCCTTTGTATTCTGGTGGAATTTTAGGTGGCATCACAATATACAGCAAGGAAAGAAATGCAGTTGCCGGAACTGTCTACCAGCTTTAACAGTGGAAGATTTCCTCAAACAGGGTCTTGAAACCTCAGTGGAGAAGGAAAATATCATGACCTTCCTCCACCTTTGAGGTTCTTCATACAGCCCAATTTGATGACTGCAAAATAACAAGGACAGTAAGGAACTGGCTAGGCATGAATTCAGCTGGAAATAGTGTTCTTCTCTTGGCAGCAGATCGTAATTTCCATGGGGAAAAGCTAAGGCACTCTTAGTTTTCCTACAATTCCTGCCCTACCTCATAAGAGAGCAAAGCCAGCAGAGCTCTTCACTGACTTGGGTTTACTGCAGACACCCTGGCAGTGGCAGGATCGGCAGCAGCCTGGGTGCAGGCAATGAATGGAGCTCCTTGTGCCTACACTGGCAGTGTACACCTCATCCTTCACTCTTCATAGCCCATGTATCAGTTCCTGAAGCCTGGGGACTGTAGTGCAATTGCAGTCATGTATGTCTAGCATCAGTCTGGGAGATGATGGAGTCTGGCACATGCCTTCTCTGTGCCGTTCTTGACCAATGTTCCAGTTCTAAAGTCCAAAGTTGTACAACCACTATATTTATTAATTTTTAGGGTCTGTATCTTAACCCACTGGAGCTATAGACTTGTCACTCCTTTTAGCTGTTGATCAGCCTGTACTTTTGTAATCTGAGTTGTTAAGTGTACTTGATCAGATATGTTTTTCACCAACTAATAGTAAGAGAGTCACAGCATTTGAGGTTCTTACTGATGTTATCGTGGCTTTCTGTGTTGAACCAAGTACTAACTTACCGATCTAGTTAAACAGAACTGCCACCACTGCAAATTCCATTCCTATATAAGAACATGGGGAAAAATGTGTTCCAAAAGCAGCCCTCTAGCTGGTGTAAATCAGCACAGTTTCCTACAAATTAAAAGTTCAATTTTGTTTACTGTGGCTGGGAACTGGGCCTGCTCTTGGTTTTGGCTGCAAAGAATACAAAAGAACCTCATTATTTCCAAGTTTTTTATTGTGAATAAATAATTGTCATTGATCTATGTTCAGTCACCTTGTATACATTATTAAAAACTTGTTTACTAAACAACCTTTACAGTTTAAAAAGAAAAAAAAAAAAACCAACCAAAAACTTCAGAAAAATGTATTGAATCTCAGTATAAAATCAACCTAAGGAGTTTAGCAGTAAGGTGAGTGAAGTTCATTTAATTAAAAGATTGCTAGAGGGGAGACATTGGCAGATCAATTTTTTAAGTTTGTGGAATTATGCACTGATATGCAAGTTTAAAGCTGCTGCCTCTGATTGCAGAATATAACAAAAGGGAAACATTATATATTTATGAACCATTCAATATCTTCCCCCTTTTTTTTCCAGCTAGTTTATTGGAAAAGTAAAAAATATCCTTTCCAAGTTGTGACAGACTTAAACAGACATTACCAAAATATGTATAAGAAGGTGTTAACGTACATTTCAACATGAAATTCTAATTGAAACTTCCACACAGTAGGAAGCCAGGGACTAAATTTTAAGGCCTGGGGACACACAGAAACTCCTTTATAAGAAATTACCTTTTTGGTAATGAATATGAACTGATTGTTTTTTAGGTTCATAATTTATTAAATAGGTTGCCACCATTGATTTGTACCTGAGGATTTTTCAGACATCCTGAAACTTTGAACCTTTTGTTCCTCATTAAGGGGTATATGTTAAAAAATATATATATAGTGGAGATTTTAAAAAAGTTTTAGTTAAAATAAGTCCTTTTAACTAATTAGTAGTCTCAGGACCAGAGGCCTGCCAATGCATGTTCTTAATGGAACCTGACTTAAGAGTCGCAAGCATGCAACACATTGAGATCCAAAGGTTTTGAAAGAGTCTGTATAGTCTGTAGCATCACTGTAATTGCAAAAAATGTAGCGTTTTGAATTTTAAATATTTGTACAGTCATCATATAAATGGTCGTTTATGGTTTCACATAAAACTGTGCTATTTTTATTAATATTACCATTATTGTTTATTATTATTGTAGCATAACACAACACTTACTCTAGTTAAGGGTCCCTTAGCATTTCCATTGCAGATCCAATTTTGGAGGGGTTTATGACTCAGCCATTAAAATTCTCTGCGGGCTAGAAATTAGTGAAGGAGCTCACAGTCTGAAGCAATCTGTTTAATGAAAAAAATGGGACAAACTCAATCTGGTTGGTTAGAAAAATGGCTGGGGAAACCCACTGCCTCATGAAGTGGTTCCTAAAGTTTGTTTATTATGATTATATTTTTAAAAAGTTGTTGCTGTTTAGAAGCAAAGACAAGCACCAGTTTCACTGGTCCTGATTCAGTTTCTGCCCATAGTTTAGGAAGTGATTTACATCCATTCAGACTTGGTGCAAAATACTTGTTTTGAATTGATGGTGTCTTCCATGAGGTTCACGTATCTCTTTACTGCTTCTTTACTGTAACTCTCTGTTATCTTTTGTCTGACTCCTAACAATACTTGTTTCTTCTTCTCAACTGCCTTGGTGCAGATATATGAAATGTTTTGCTGATGAAGTTTTCAGTTATATAGAATCACGGCATCGTTTAGGTTGGACTTCAAAATGCTTCTAGTCCAACTGTTTGCTCAAAGTAGGGCCATCTGTGCTATCCAGCCAGATTGCTCATAGCTTTGTCTGGTCAGGTCTTGAAATTCTCCAAGGACAGAGACTGCAGAGCCTTCTTAGGCAGCCTGTTCCAACATTGACCTCCCCTTGAAGTAATCTCTTTTTGAGGCTGAACAAGTCGTCCAGCTCCCTCAGTCTCAGCTCTACAGTAACTATCACAACCACTGACCATCTTGGTGGCCCTTTGCTGAACTCACTGCAGTTTATTAATGTCTCTCTTCTATTATAAGGCCCAAAAATTGATGTAGATTTAGGCTAAAAAGTGCTGAAGAGAGGAGGACAATCACTTCGCTCCATCTCCTGGCTGTCTCCCTGCTCATGCAGTCCAGGGTGCTGGTGGCCCTTGTTGCTGTTAAGGTGCACAGCTGGCTTGTGCAGCTCCCTGCCCACCTGGCTCCATGGGACCTTTTCTGTGAAGCATCTCCCCAGCCTCTATGGTTGCAAGGGGTTAGTCTTTTCCAGACACTGGAGATTGCATTTCTCTTTGTTGAGTTTCTACAGGTTTCTGCTGAACTATTCTTCCAGCCTGTCCAGGCTCCTCTTGATGGCAGGTTGGCTCTCAAGTATATTGACTGTCCTCCCCAAATATGTTAAAGATGACTGGACCCAGGAGAGACCGCATAGTATTCCACTTTTTACCAGCTAGAAGACAGAGTAAAACCTATCAGCTCTTGGCCCCCAGTCATCCAACTAGCTTTTCACCCATCTGGTTGCCCACCCATCCAGTCTATAAAGTCCTAACTTGAATAAAATTTTGTGAGAGACGGTATTTAAATACTTTTTGAAATCAGGACAAATAATACTCACTTATTTCACTTTGTTCACAAATCTAGTCATTTATTTTATCTTGAAAGGCATTCAGGTTGGTTAGGTAATTTCTCCTTAGTAAATGCATTCTGACTGTTCCCAGTCACCTTCTTCTCATACATCTGTCTGGAAGTGTGGTAAAAGAAGTCTTGCTCAATGATTTTCCAAGGGACAAAAGTGATGCTGACTATCTGTTCTATATTGCCCTTTTGTCCTTTTTTGAAAAAGGGAATGTACAGTTTTCTTTTTTTAGAAAAATGACTGCATAAGAACTGCTGCACCAGACACATCTGCAACACAAGGACTTATCTAATTTGTAATGGAATATCTTTTTCTGTGTGTGTAAAGATGATTTCCCTTCCCTTTCCCTCTCCTCTCCTCTCCTCTCCTCTCCTCTCCTCTCCTCTCCTCTCCTCTCCTCTCCTCTTCTTTTTCTCTTCTTTTTTTCTTTTCACAATCCTCCTCTATGTAAAGACTGTTACATTGCATGGAGTATAAATATATTTAGTCTAGTCAGCAACTCTTCTCCTGTTCCAGTTTCATTTCATCTTTCTTCAAGACAAGTAACTAAACATCTGAATTATAGAATCATAGAATGGTTTGGGTTGGAAGAAACCTTAAAAATCATCTACTCATACTCCCCCCTGCCATGGGCAGGGACACTTTCCACTAGATCAGGCTGCTCAAAGCCAACAATGTTCTAGATGAACACCCAGTTGTGACTCAAACATTGGCATCAATATTTTATTTTCCTTCCTAGATACGCCCGTCCTGTTACATTGTATGGCACCATTTTGTTACCTCATACTTTTCCTGTGATTGGCCAGAACTCCAAGGTGTTCTACTTCTTCTGTGTTTTCTAGTTGATGGCTACCCACCTCACAGAACGAAATTCCTCCTGTTAAATTGCAACTGCTTTATCTGACACATTGTACAATATGCAATAAATGTTCCTTATTTCTCTTAGTATAGTCTTCAAGCTCCTCTTACTGACAACGGCTTCTAACATTGTGCATTAACAGCAGACTTGTGCCAAGATCAGTAATTAAGACATTATGATCAATTTCTTAAGCATTAATTCTGGAAAAACCTCAAGAATAATACTTGACTCAACTTTTAAGTTATCCCTAACCTATTAAAGTCGATAATACCTTTTCTCTACCATCTTATGTTGTTCCATTTGTTTGCATCTAATTCTTATACTAATCTTCATCTTCTGCAGTTTAACCAATGATTTCCCATACGGCAACATGCCAAATGATTTACCAAAGTTCAGTTATATTGAACCTCTCGCCTTTCCTTTATCTAGAAAATCAATTAACTCATCAAAAAGAAATATCTGTTGAGGTTAATGTGATCTATCTTTGGTGAATCCATGCCACATTTTACCCTATTTCCCATTTACATCCATATATTTAATTATTAATTCTCTTAAAATATCTTCTAACTCCCGGATAATGTGTCAGTCAAATTAATGGGTGTACAGCTGTCCAGATTATTTTTCTCATATTCTTAAGTCTAGTAGTAGTAGTAGTAGCAGTAGAAACAGTAGTAGTATTAGTATTTATCAAGATCATTAATTCTTCAAAAATATTGTAACATTTCAAGAATAGCAGATTAAAAGTCCTTATTAGTGGTCACCAGGGAGGTGCGCTGACTAAGAAGAAATCAGAATACAAAATCTCAAACTGGAAGTGACCCATAAAGATCATCAAGTCCAACTCCCTGGTCCTCCCAGGAAAACTTAAAACTAAACCCTAGGACTAATATCTATGTCAGAAACTAGAGGATAAAACATGAAATTTGACTATTTTTTCCCACCCAAATGTTTGTTTAGATTTAGGTAAAAGGCTTCATCCTGCTGCGAAGATCACTCTATATGTTAGTTTCAGGGGAAATTGAGTATACTACACAGTTGTGTTTGAGCAGCTTCTCCTAGGCCTTGGAGATACAGTACAATCTACTCTCCAGTAAACTTTCTGCTTCCTCATAAAATTAGTAAATAATCATAGGCTGGTTTTCATTGCATTGATTGTAATGCTTGAATGACCAGGGGGCCAACATGATGTGAGGGGTCTTCTGTCTGCCAGGTCTTAATGCATGCCTTGGCTGGGTCCCATCTGTGTGTCCAGACGAAACGTGAGTTTGAATTATTCCTCCTGCTCCCTTACACTCATGTTTGTGTGAAAAGGAAACCCAGACACATTAGTCAGAAAGGATATTTATGGAGCATTCATGCATAAATGGTATTTTATGGGTCATCAAGGAGGAAAATGGAGGAAAATATGTCCTAATATTACTGGTGACTACTCCAGACCTCCTAGAAGAGTTGATGTAAGTTCACTTGGTGTCAGGATACTATAGTGGGGAGGTAAGAGGAAAACACCAGAGGAGGGATGTAGTGGGAGGAGCACCCTCCATATAAACATACCTTGCTGAGGATCTGACCTTAACAATCTAAGATAGCTTCCTGTCCCTTCACTCCCGATATATGAAAATGGGGAAAAAGCTCTTTCTTATCCCACCGGATGTTCTGAGGATATTTGCAGTGAAGCTTGAAAAGGCACACATCCTGTAGCAGTATGGGCTGTAGAAACATTTAAGACACTAGGAACGTTGCCCAGTGTGATAAATATTGATCTTTTAAGTAGCATTGTCAGTACACTCATTCCAGTGTGTATCCAGAATAATGTAAGTCAATACACGGGAGAGTGTTCTTCCAAATACCAGAGAGCACATTTCACCATCACTGCGTTCTACATGTTGGTGACTTCCATTTACCAAAAGTCTGCAAATAATTTGTTCCTACAAAAATAACTTATCCTCAAAGTATGTGGAAAATGCTGTGTTATTTTTGGCAAAGGAAGATATTTTACTACCTAATTTGAGAAGGTATCCAAATTAATAACTATAAACTTTCCTTATGAATGTAGGCCTGATGAGTTAATTCAATGTAGGACTAGGACTTGCAGTTACAAGCATCTTGGTGAGAAAAAAACAGGCATAGTTGACATACTTACGAATGTGAGAGAGAAGACAAAGATTAAGTCATATGCAAGGCTTGTGCTTGTTGTTAATCACTGACAGTAAATACACTGTATCAGCAGTACTCCTATAGCATACACTATCAGCACACTTTACTTCCCAACCACAGCTGAAGTCCATGGTCTAATCTCCTGACCTGCCACAAATATTTTCAGCTTTCTTTAGGGATTAAAAGAAAAGTATTTTAAAACTATTTTTAATTTCTTCTTGAGTGTAAAGTTAAACACAATTCCAGTTTTGAGTCACCTGCAATTGATAATAAATATCGTTGCAAGCAAAAAGGTTGTTTTTCTTTCTACAACTATAGCAATATTTTAGGTTGTTTTACAGTACTTCTCACCCAAGCAGGATGCCTGAATTACACCAAACAGTGAGTGTGCCATTTCCTTCCACTCCTTCCATTAGTGCACTGCCCAAAAATGCTAACCTATAGAAAATAACACTATTGGCAAAAAGCAGATAGAGAGGAGGGAGGAGATGCAATCAGACTAGAAAGGTGATCACAGAAGGACTTATTCTGCTCTACTATTGTAAATCATTGTAATTGTATTTGCCAATAATCTTTACCATGGTAGAGTGGATAGTTTTAGGGTTTGGTTTTTTGGTTTGGTTTTTTTTTTGTTTTTTTTTTTTTTTTTTGCCTAGGAAATTCACAGGTAGCCTACATAATCTATCTGTTAGAATTATGATATTTATTTAAATCTAAAACCAGATATGTATCTAGTAAAACTTGCACTGACGTAGCCTATTCAAAATATCCTTTAAAGGCATGCTGCTGTGTATACCTCCCCTACATCAGCTGAAGGAGCTATAAGGAGTGGAGTGAGTGGAAGAACAAACAGGAGGGAGGATAGTTTTTTATCTCTCCTGAAGAATTATTTCAGACATATTTCTGAGTTTGGATTCCCTATGGCTACCTTTACACTAATAAATTATGGGGAACATTCCTGGGCTCTGAGGCCAGCTGGTAGGGAGGAGCCTGCATCTATCTCAGCTTCCAGAAACAGGGTGGCTGCATGTGAACTGCCTGTTGGGAATGGTGCCCACAAATGTACTGTTCTCAAGGACTGTTTGGGAAACTGATAACTCGGACAAACCCGAAGCAAGCCAGAGACTGTTCTAACCATTTAACAGCTGGATAATATAGATGATGGTATTGGAAAGCCCAGAAATGTACTGGGTGCTATTTAGTTCAATGGTACAGACATACCCTTAAAGTGCATCTAACAAACTGCCATAATTTAATTCATGTTGTATCCCAGCTGAAATATCTGAGATGTGTGTGACATCCAGAACACATCTCCAATCATCCAGCAGTAGGCTGGTCATCTGAACCAGAGAACTGCTGAGTCATTGGAAAAAATGCCTTGTATCTTCAGTATTGGTTACCCTGACATACAGGTGGTAGTCTGGCTTTTTCAGAAGTTGAAAGGATCCTACTTTAATTTCTGAAAGGGCAGTAATGTAGCAAAGTTCCTTATTGTAGTGTCTACTAAAACTGAAACATTTAAAGTCTGACTAAAAGCAAAATAACTTTTTATTCTACTTCTGCAAACTTCTCCTCGAAAACACCCCCAACCCAAACCAACCCACAAAAATTAAATAAAAGCTGTGTTTGGCTGCAAGCTGTAAGCAGAAGTCTGAGCAGGTTTTTTCAGCTTTATTTATTGCAACAGTGAGCAGAAAGATGACGTGATCCCTTGGAAATTGCATATTTGGAGGAGAAAGTGTCTGCATGTAGCAAGCAAAAAAAAAAAAAAAAAAAGGCAAAAGAAAAAAAAGCTAAAGCATCAGGCAAGGAGGCAAGGATAAGTGATATCACAATGACAAAGCTCATTTCTTGCTGGAGGCCACCACACTTTTGCAGTAACTGACGATTTTTTATCTTTACCTAAACAAAATAGCCATCACCACCACAGAGGCAGCTGCTAATATCACATGAAATTGTCAATTAGATACACTGATAACCTTTGTTAGCCAAAAGAACTGAACAAAAACCTTGTGGTCATGTGAATCTTATTTCCAGTGAGTGTCACAGTTTTGCTACAGTTTTGATTAGAGGCTGAAGAACCTCCACTGCAAACATGTGTGAGGAACAAAACACAACAGTCACTGCTCAGTTCTGTTAGTAATTAGGGACCAAATACCTACAGTGCCACCCACAGGCACTTGCCATTTCTCCTGGCTACTAAACAGGTTCCCATCTTACATTTCTAATCCAAATGGAATCGATAAGCATCTGTTTTGTTTTTTTTTTTCTTCCACTGGACTAAATTACCCTATGACAAACTTGAAACCTTGCCCAGTTATTAAAAGATAGAATTAAAGGAAAACAAAAAAGGAGGACAGAAAAGAGAAGACATATTTTCAAGTTCTATCACTGCTTTCAAGTTTAGTGCTGACATGCCTGCCTAAAGCTTTCTACTAAACTGGGATGAGTAGTCAACATCTGTTCTGAATTATTTATTTATTTTCGATTGCAGAAAATTGGCAGCTCCGATGTCCCTAAGAGAAGGATAATTGTAATTATCTATGATGTTGTGAAAACTGTTTCAGTGGCTCCACGGTTACTGAGGGCTTGGGGTTTTTTCTTTCCTTCCAATGTGTTTTTCCAGTGTGTGTATGGATGTGGAACAAACAAACTTTAAGGTTCTTTTTGTAAGTTTTGATGTGACTTTTGCTTCCATACCACTTTGAATGGTCTATGACGTTTTGTTAATTGGGGGTTCCAGAACATGCATTTTAAATGCACCACTTATTGATAAACCTGATTAAATGGCTACTGGTCCAAGGTCTCCATCCTTCAACACGCTGTTTTTGAATGGGCCGTTGCACCTTTGTAGATCCCCATGGATATTAAGGGGGGTGTTTCAAGCCAGCAGAGCACTGGAATGCCTACTGTAATATATCTGAAAAAGGTACAGAGCTAAATATTGTGCTAAATTCTCATAATCAGTTATATATAATTAACAAATCAGTAAAAATGCTGATCTCTCATTTCTACAATTTTTCAGGAAGAATAAAGCATCAAATATCAAATCCAAGAAGTGTGTAATTTTCTCAGAAACACATCTTTGTTGCTATTTGAAAGAAAAAAAAATAATAGTCTTTCACTGAAGCATGTGTCTCCAGCTCATCAAATCACCAAGGAAGATGGCTGGAATTCTTATTGCTGACTTTAAATAAAAGGTAGACATACTGAGAA
This sequence comes from Pterocles gutturalis, assembly GCF_000699245.1. Taxonomy (NCBI): domain Eukaryota; kingdom Metazoa; phylum Chordata; class Aves; order Pterocliformes; family Pteroclidae; genus Pterocles; species Pterocles gutturalis. The sequence goes on along the minus strand of NW_010132034.1, from coordinate 21,851 downwards.
GAGAACTGCTTGTCCTGAAACTAAAGGAAAGAAAAATGGCGAAGGTATTGCCTTAATGTCAAGGAAAAAATGCTTTGAATCTGAACACAGAAGAAAGTGAGGTATGGAATTATTAATGCACAACTCCTATAGAGCACCAAGTCCAGAGAACGTGTTGATGGGGATTTATTAACCATAGAACAGTGATAGCTGAATGTAAGGTCTGATGGGACTAAGGGATTTGAACTAACTTAACATCTGATGGATAAGGAAAATATCAGGAGATAAAGGCTAGATCTGTACTAATAAACTGAACAGTGCCAGGGATCATTCTCTGACATTGAGGCCAATTGGCACAGTCTAGTCACATCCACGCTATTAAACTCTCTTAGCCTCCAGCGCAATGTGGTCAGGTCTGCACTGCCATTTGGGAATGGTCCCTGACCTGTACTAACTCCTGAACTGGACCCAGAAATTATCTAGCTAGTTGGCTGTGGCCAAAAGCATGGCCATTATAACAATTCATCAGCAGAGCCTACTGAATTCCAGTGCTGGTTCTCGCTCTAGTTCATTGACTTATTAACTGTACACAGATATATTTTCAAAAAAATCTTTCAGACTGTACTAGGGAGAAAGTTTAATTTTAAATTATGCAGAAAGATGTAAGTGGTACATGATACTGAAAGATCATATTTCTTTCAAATAAGTTCATTATGAGAACAAACTTATTATGATTAAGTTAACAACAGAACAGAAGAATAGTTTAGAAGAGGTCAGAGTTCCTTGGGTAAGATATCTTGCCATAGCTGAAAGGTACTCTCAAGTAGTTTAAAATGTTAGCCAAAGCACCAACAATTATTTCCGTAAAGGTATGAAGAAGAGATGATTCAAAGCACAGGAGAAAAGCAAACAATACAATACAACATTTAGAATGGGAGAAAGAAGATCTCAAGGACTTAAAAAGCATTTGACCTCATTCTGATCCCCCAAAAGATATTGAGGCAAAATTGTTAATCTGTTTCTGTACAGCTGGTAGATAATAAGGTGCTAAGAAAAGGGCAATATGGATTTGTCAGGATTTGACAAAACATGCCAAGGCAATCTTATTTCCTTCTTGACATGTTAACTGGCCAAAAGGATATGCGAGAAATGCTAGATATGTTTGATTATCTGACTTATGTAAGTCTTTTGATGTGGATGCATGGGGCATTCTTACAAGTAAATTTGGGCAATGCAGTCTTGCTCAAATGTGTTTGATGCAGAAATGGTTGGGAAAAAAAAATACTCAGAGCAGAGTTATCACTAGTTTTCTGCCTGACTAGGAAGCTCTTTAACCTCACATGTGGCAGTTCTCAGATGTTTATTATTATTATTGTTATTATTACTTAATATTTTAATTAAAGACATAGGTGACAGAATAGTGAATATACTTATGAGAAGTTCAAGGACTTCAATTGGGAGCAGTTATATCGCTTTAGAGGACAAAACAGCAATTCAGAGAGATTACAGTACATTAGATAAATAGTCTGAAATCAGTAAGAAGAAATTTGTGAAAGGCAAATACAAAGAAGTATACTGAGGAAGGAAAAAAAAAAAAAAAAGATGCCAAAAAAAAAAAAAAAGAGAAAACAAAAGCAGATCAATACAGAAAAAGGGAGTTGTAGGTAACTATAAACTGTATATGGGTTAAATACATGCTGTATAAGATATACAATATCACTCTAAAGAGTATTAATTTCAGCGTTGCATGCAGGACTTAAAAATGTTATTATTTAATTCTGGTTGAACTACGGTAGTCCTTGATCCAGTTCAATTTTCTAGAATTTGCACTACTCATTAACCAGGAGGCTGGTAAACTCTGTAGAGTCTAAAAGAGATCAACAAAGATAATAAAAGATCCAAAAAAAAAAAAAGAAGAATTATCAGGAAAGGATGAAAAAAACAAATGTTTATTACAGAAAACAGAAAATTAGGAGAAGTAAGCTGTATTCAAATCTATTAAACAGATACAGAAACAGATACAGGCTCACACAGGCATTAAAAGGGTTTCTGAGTCTCAAAAATATGTCATTTCATCTGTTTAATTTTTTTAATTTGTATGTAAATCCGAGGGTTTTTTTAAGTTTGTGATGAATTGAAAGTTCTTCAGATTGTGCAGCTGCTCATTGCATTTGTTCTTACTTGTCAGCTTCACTGCTCCTATCAGCTTTCAGGGTCTTTGGCTTCAGGGCAAGCTTGCCAAAACTGTCTGCTGGGCTAGGGATCCACGACTGAGCATCCCCAGGACAGACCCACTTCTCATGCACTTCCCAGAGCTGTAGTCTCCTTGGCTGCATCATCCTTAGCCCTAGGGCAGAGTGTCTGTGCTAACCCTCGCTATATACACACCCTCCAAACGCATCTCAGCAGTCTGAAGTCTTGATAGTAGGGAAATGAATATGAAGATTGCTATTATGTTTTCCAATGCTGAAATTAGGTTTATATAACAGTTAATTACTACTGCTTGTGTTCATTTACAAACAACATTTCCCCCTCCTGCAGGAAGAACAGGAAAAGAAGCAATCCCAAAAGCTATAATCAGCATCTCACAGTACCTGCTGGATAGGATGCAACAATGGTGTTACGCTGCCAAAGCAAGCCCAGGTGCAGATTTTATAAGTGGGAGGTTGGGAGGGGAAGGGAGGAGGCAGTAATCTCATTTTCTTCCTGAGTCCTTGGTGAGTGCAGGACAAAGGTATAGGGTGAAGAACATGGTCACTGCCGTGTAACTTCACCGTCCGTCAGGCACTGCCCCTCCTCAGGCACAGATAAGATTGATTCAGTTGTGAAGAAGAAAGAGAAAGATAGGTGAGGAAAACAAAACCATGACATCCTACTGCTGTAGACTGAAATATGCACTGTTCACCAAACCAGAGGGAGAAAGGAAATGAAATATATTCCTGAGGAACATGCTTCCAGTGTTTTAACGATTTAGGAGCAAGCACCATGTATCAACAATGTGTGACATAGATAGAGCGCTGCTCATTTAATACCATTTTTTCCCAGCCTTGAGGTAAAGGCTTTGGAAATCTTTGAGTATGCGAGTGTTTGCAAAGAGGTTCCATGCTAAAGGCACAACTTTAAATACATCTGTGGGCTGTGCTCCTTTGGTCTGTGAGTTGTACTTCTGCAGCTGAGGTACGTCCCTCCACACCAGACTAGTGAGGAGGGAGTGCAGGCCAGGCTGGGTAAACTTTTTGTAGCTTCAGACCCTTCATCCTCCATTAGACTGGTGGAATTTATGGCTGAATCAAGCCTCTATAGTGTGAAATGCTAATGTAACCCAAATACATGAGCTATAATCCATAGCCTGGAGGAAGGTCTCTTATCCTTACGTCTGGGAGTGTGCTACTTCTGTGCTGCTGAGTTGATTTTGCTGGTAAAATAAGGCAGTTCCTGCCTCCAATCATAGGTGTATATTGTCTGTGTGCTACTTTGCTGAATTTCATATGCCCTAGGGTTCCTTATGATTTAAAAAAAAAAGTAAGGGGATAAGGACAATGCTGCAAGGTGATACTTGATATAATGAAAATCCAGCAAACGCTGGTGACGTTAAAAGCAACTAGACGAGAAATTCTTTTGACTGAAACATGCATGAACAGTCTCATAGGTCTACAAGATTAGAGGATTTATTATACTCTCAAGAAAATTATAGAAGTGGCTAGCGTTCTGGCCTCCTGCTGTGTCCTTAGTGAAATGAGACCCAGTTTAGTTTTCTTTCAATTTCTTAATTAATGGCAGAACTGTTTTAGCTTTTCAAAGCCCAACCTTTAAGAACCATAAGACAGAAATTTTTGTGTAAACAGAGGCCGAAGTCTGCACAAAAGAGCAGATAAGCAAATACGTTTAAGGCAACTGGCAAGTTGCAAAACAATTAAGTCAGTTTTCTCCTATAATTTTTATTTGTTGAGAGGCAGTGGTTAATCCTGGATAGTTTTTACCCCCCTTAATAAGGTCGAGGGGAAGGCAGAGGGGAGAGGAATAAAGAAATACATCTATAGCTAATTCCATGTTGAGCTGAGCTTGTTAAACCAGATGCTCTGAAGCTAAAGAGTTTCACAGAAGAAAAGAGGAAAGAGCTTTTTCAACTTCCAGAGGGAAGGTAGCAATAAACTGGCTTGATGATCACTGTTGTTAAATTGAGCCCCTTGGGATGCCAGGTAATTTGCTAGTAATGTGAAAGACTTGGTCTTTAGCAAGACTGTTTGAATGACTGTCTGGAGGTTTCATCTTTATAGTCCCAAATTCTCTAGCACCTTTCTTTGTAGGGGGACCTATTATGCTGCAACAGTCAGTTGATGAACTGCAGAAAGTTAGAGAAGGCAAAAGGCCATTTTCACTGCATGGGCTAGATTCAAAAGCTCTAAGAGTAGCAGACTGAAGGCAGAAGAGATGCTTTATTGTTCATCCCTAGAGCAACAGTGGAGTCACAAAAGACATCTTCAGAGAGAGAACACGTATTTAGAGAGGGAAGTTTTGGGATATATAATCTGTTTCTAATAAAAGTGATAATTTATCAAAGCTACTGAAAGTTTCTAGAATTTCTTTACATTCTGAAAGTAGTATCTCAACTAGTCTGTTAACTCTTCACATATTAGTAGAAACTATTTTTCCCCCCAATAGCTCTGCAGAGTGACTTAGTTTCAGAGTTCCTTGGTTTAGCAAGTTCATACAAACATTTTATACTTCACCACTTCGGCCTTATAGTAAATAAGGTAAAATATAGTAAATAAGTAAATAATATACAGAAGACTGTAAATGCTGAAACAAGCCAAGGATCTCGCTGAATTGTTGCTAGTTCCAGTTGTCACCTCTTTCCAGAAGAGACTATTATGTTCTCCCAATAATATGCATTTCCTATTTTCAAGGTTGCTTGGGTTTCTTCTCCTTGACTTGGAAATCTCAAGGTTTCCATACCCAAAGCCTGTTTTTCAGAGAAGGAAAAGAAGGTACCTGTACTCCCACCTACCATGACTAACATTTTTCATTCCAGCTGTCAAGACAAGAGCAAGACGACTCTGTCTCATACACCACAGTTTCTGATCCCTATATCGAGAATATCTGTGCAGGAATTTTACTGTTTCATTAAGAATGATGCAATAAAGGATTTTGTTTGTTCCTGAGTGACAACTGAGTGCTGACACAATCTAGCAAAGAGAACTACAATTGTAAATTATCAAAGAAAAAGTGATGGTGCTGCTTAAAGACAATTTGATTTACTGACACAGCAATGGGTGACAATATTGAATTAATATTTACAAAATATTTCTGTAAAATAATTAAATTTTCCACAGTAGCTTTTTTACTTCCTTTTTGTTTGCCTTTTGTGAATATTCTATAAAGTGAATTTAATGGCAAAATGCAGGTGATAATAGTCAGTTTTAAGCAAATATTGGAGAATATTCTGAGCCTATAAATACTGAATTTGGAGATGCAAATATTAGCACTGTACTTCTGAATATTTGCAATGAACTTGGTGTTAGTACTCTTCCAAGTATTTTTTTTTCACCAAAATCTCATAATTTCTACTGCAATGTGGATCAGTAAAAACTATTTCCCTCAGTTTTGACAAAGTGAGTGTAGCATAATCGTGGAATAAAAAAGAAACATTTTTTAATAGAAATGGATGCTGTTGCACCAAGATAATACCTGAATTCTTGTTTGCAATACATGGTTTAGGAACTGTGGCAGTTAAAACTCTGCACCCTGCTGTCTGTGAGCATCCTGGGTAACCGGATACGCAGCCATCACTCCGCACCTGACAAGTCACAAAAATCTACAGAGCGATCAGAAATAATGTCGTTGCACCGTTCAGGTCTACTATTAGAAACGAGTGCTAAGCATTTTTAAGTCTATTTTTATATTTTTACAAGAAGTGCTTGTGTACCTAGAATCTGCGAACTTTGAAGGATGGTACAGGGCCATGGGAATTGCTATACTACAGCAAATATTGTTCAGGTAGTCCAATATTACATTTCTGACAGAAAGCCAATATCAAACTCTTCAGATAAAGAGAATAAGAAATCCTCTTATGGACAATTATGTTATAACCTGGCCAGTCCAAAACTCTTTCATTTAGTGGTTGTCTCATATTCTGAAATGCTTCCAGTCATCAGAGGTGGCTGTTCCAAAAGTCAGAGTTATAAAATCCCGACTTTTACTAGTTTCAAGAAAGATTTGCAAATTGCAATGAAGAGAAAGTAAAACCAGAAAACTTTGTGTGGAAAGTGCAAGTCCCCCCTTCATTATTTTGCACTGGAGGAGTTGGTGGTGGTGGTGTAGGAATTAGCAGAGAATAAACCCCAAATTTTCAGACAAGTGGATTTCAAAATGCAAATATATAAAAATTTTGATTTAAACTAAAAAACTATGTTGCTTTTAAAATTGTGTATTTCAAGCTATTAAAAACCTTAAATCAAGTACTATTTTCAGTTGATTTTTAATTAAATCCTCTCTTTAAAATAATATTTTTCAGACTAAAAGCTTTAATTTTTCTTTATCATTAGTTCACCTCCTGTTTAGTTTAAAGAGTGACAGTTTCTTCAGTCTCAATATAGAAATCTCCAGCTATTTTTCTCATCTAATCATTCTCACCTCAGAAATATCTCAGGATTTATTTCACATCATGAAGTAATCTAACACACAGGTGAATCAAGGCATTTTTTTAACTTTTGCTGAGTTTAGGTCAAATGTTTGCAGAGGGTGGGTAAGATACATTTACAGAGCACAGATTGTCCATGGATTCTCTAGAAATACTAGTCAGTTTTCAGTAGCTGTCGAAAACATAACATTAAAAGAGGATAATGGGATGTGTGGTTTGCAAGGGAAAGCTTGAGTCAAGCTCTCTCCTGTAATTTTCTGGTTTCTTGCCTATAAGTTTTGGGTGGGTGGTTTGTACTTTGAAGGACCTATTCTTTGTTCTTTAGTACTGTTTGTGTTTTTCAGAACCTACTACTCTATTATCTCTTTCTGGTATTTAATGTATCCAATTACCAATATATGTCTTTCAAGTGTCCTTTATAATGTGTAACAGCAGCAAGTGTTAATTATGTCCCCAACAGCCTCCTATATACACAATTTATGGAGGAAAAAGGAGAGAACATAAATGTACTCAAAGTATTATATTAATTACTAGGAGAGTAAGAAGCCCATATGCTTTAAAACTTCTACATATGCTCCTTGGCTATTTGCTCTCCCTGGTACAAGTGTTTCTATTAAAGCTGAATTTGTCAATTTTTTTTTAATTAGTTACTGACGGTTGGCAAGAGTGTTATTCCTACTGTCTGAAGACTGCCAACCCAGCTACTCAGGGAGAAGTAAGGACATCTCTCAGTGCTCTTGAAGGGATGGTGGTTAATTCCCTTTACCACATACTTAAGATATATATAGGAATATATTCTTTCATTCCCAAATTAATTAATTCCTTCCCACTTTCTTTCTGGTATATCGTCTCTGTGCAGTAGGCAATTACTGACATTTATTGAGTAGGATCAACTTTGAAAGCTGTCCTTTCACTGTATAACCATATAGTCTTTACAAAAACCTCCCTCTCTCCATCACTTTCTCTGTAAAAGCCTGGTTACAGGGACAAGTATTACACAAAACCCTGAAGAATGATCAGCAAACTCACTTCTGCATCTAGTGATGATCCACTAGAATTTCTCTGCCCCCACTTTGAGTTGTTTCTTGGAAGTGTTAAAGATCTTACATTAATTCATCTGCCACAGACACAAATCAGAGAATGGTGATCTTGCAGCCAAGATCTAGGGCAAACAAGGAATACTAGTAAGACTGTCCTTTGAATGTACATGGATGAAAACAGGAGAATATAATTTTCACCAGTGCCTCATGTAGCCGAGAATTTGCTTGGTCAGTGACCAGGACAGTGATCATTTAGCATACAGGTGTATCAGGAATAGCTGTTCTTTAGTTATTTTGAGGGACCATGACCATTCACTTGCTGACTACAACCATACTAGTAAAACTGCCTTGGAGCTTGTGCTGCTACCCTTGGGCCAATTGCCATGTCCTAACTGTCCCTACTCAGCCTCCAAAACTGGGATGGGGGGAACAGACACATGTAAACCGCCTAATAGCTACAGTTCTTGACCCACACTTACTCCTGTACAAGGTTTAGGAATTGTTGGTTGGAAGAGTGATAGATCTCAGGCCAAAACTGTGCCAGGAGCCTTTCCAGTAATCTACCAGAATGAACAACTGAATGCATTGCCTATGCCCGGATCTGATTTACTTTCCTAGCATTGGTCTACTCTATGTAAATACTTACAAATATATATCTTTACATATATATATATAGACACACACATATATGCACACATATATGCATATATGCACACTGCACACTTATGCACATACAGTATAAGAACTGTATAAGGATGAAGGCTCGCTAACAGACCTGTAAAACTCAGCTTCAAGCTCCATGTCATGGTATCTTCACTGGCTAAATTAGAGGCAGTGTGAATACGCTGATACACGCTGCAGTCACACATCTTACAGTGCAGACGTATCATAATAATGAGTGTCAGTTAGGGTCTTGGTTCAGCTCTGATCATTTTGCACTGCTCTGCAGTACAGTGAATGCATTTCATCTGCAAGTGGAGAGTGCTCCCAGCAGAGGGAAATTCTCTACTTGTATAAAGTTAATACACCTGATTCCCATAAATGCCTTGTCAACCCTGTGGGATGGACATACACAGGATGAATAAGAGCAGAAAGAGGATCTTTCACTGGTCTCATAAAAATACTCCAAGTTAGAAGAGCCCTCAAGCTATTTTTAATGGGGTCATACTACTACTGCCTTTCATATTTTCCTTTCTGACTACAGGAATACGACCATGTTTAATTGTAACATTTTTGAGAACGAAGCAAAACAAGGCAACTCTTGTGTATTAGCTTTTCATCTGTGCTATGCTGAGCAGAAATTGAAGGCGGATCCATGGCATATATATTTTGTGGAGAGTAAAAAGGCAGGACAGAATATTTGTTCATATGTAAAAGTGACAGAGTCACTGTGGATCTCCCTTTTTTGATGCAGAAAAAAATGGGAGTAAGGTAGGAGAGAAGATGCTGAGAAGGCCAAGGGTGTTGTGACTCATTCAAAATAGCCCTACGCACATTAGAATGATTTGTTCTATGAACAAAAAAATTGAACTCGGGTCTTCTGTGCATTGCTGTCTTAAGTCCACTTGTCTGTTCACCACAGCAGGCCAACCAGCCAAATAAATGTTGAGCTCTTCCTGAAGATGTCCTGGCAGTGGGACACTAATTTGGGCCTTTGTTCTTGGCAAAGCTTCTGATTTTGCTGAACATGTATAAATTTTATTGTCCTCCAGGGCTCAACTCCTGTGACAAATGTTGAAACTGGCTAATGGATTCAAAAATTATTAGGGGGTATAGTAGATAGCAGATAGTGTGGTTGTGTAAGCTTCATTTCTTTAGGAAACCAGGTTAAACATGGATTTGTGTTTGTATATTAGAGTTGCAAGACAGCAAGATAGACATTACAATGTAACATCAGACTAATTGTCTGTTTTGTCTAGTATCCAGTGCCAGTGCTATTTGCTTCAGATGATGTTGCAAGAAATATTGTAGTGAGCAATTAGGGATTAACCTCTCCATAACAGAAGTTTCTTTATTCCCATCAGTTAGTGATTAGCTTATGCTCTGAAGCATGAAGGTTTATATCCCTTATGAATTTTTGTTTAATCTAATATAATTGCGGATGTTCTCGTTATCCATATAGCAGCTTATCCTGTTTTGTTTTGTTGTTTGGTTGTTTTTTTTTTTTCTTTTGATCCTGCTGTGTTCTTGGCCTCAGTGATGTCCCATGGTAATAAATTATTATGGAAATAAAATCTCTATCCTTAGCATTGTCCCTTATTCTACAGTGTAATTACAGGGAAGCATACAGAAAAATGCTAAGTTGTGTACATGGGAATATGCACTTTGTATATAGACATTGTTTTCTAAGCAGAGCTATGTGAAGTCATTCAATACTCAAATATCAAAATACTGCATCATTCTGTTTACTAGATAGGGTAGGATTCATCCTGCCTAACATCACTATCTGAGTTCATAATCTCAGACTCTGATTTATAGAGAAAAAAAATACTTTGGAGGGCAGTATATCAGACTCATTGTAGATGTCCATAGTAAGAAGAGATGATACACACCTTGAAAGTACCACTTTCCGTCTATCACACCAATTTTGACAACTATCTCAGAAATAGATCTTTGTGATATAGACTTATATTTCTAGTCAAATTAATACTTCTCCTGATGAATGGCTAAATTCTCAAAATGCGGCGTAGGGGCTTGGATACTTCCAGAGAGTCATTTTGCCTAATAATATCTGGCTCTGCGGGAACCTGTCTCCACTGACTACACACAGAGTGTAACACAGATTGATTCCTAACTTCATGAAAGTCATCACAGCGGTTTTTGCCTTGTCCAATCGTTACAGGTTTCCCTGTACTGTATTTCTCAATTTATGTTTTACATATGCATGTGTGCATTCCTTGCGGTAAATCTAAAGTGAGCATTTTCCTCAATTACTCATTTAGGATTGGCTCTCCTGGAGTCAAAGTGTCTCAGACAGACTCTGGGAAGAGAAGTAGCATATTCCCACTGTAAAGTTAGTCCCCACTTTGTGTGAGAAACTGAGGAAGAGGTAAAGATAGAAAACCAGATAAATCAAGGTAAGGGATAGGACACCCTTACTTCTGGCATGAACAGGGAACATGGTGGAAGAACGATACAGCAGAAGACTGATCACAGCGTCAGTACCCAGTGTCCACTTCCCAATCATTCTTCCTTCGCCTGGCAAGAGTGAAAAGAGGATGACAGTGCAGCAGCATCTGTGGCTTTGAAATTCTGATAAAAAAGGCTTTGAGAGCCAAAGATTTGTGGATCCTCTCTCATCACAAGTGTCTCATTTCCCTTTTACAGGCTCTCCTTTTGCTATTTATTTTTTATTTTTTTTGTGATCTGAAACACATGCTCCACTTTTATTTCTTAATTAGAGTGTGAAAGTGTAACCTTATGTAACCTTAACATATCTGTGTGTTTGAGTGGCTTTCAAGTTCACAAGGAAAGAATGCTAGAAAGAAAGCTTTCCCAGTTTAAAGAACAGTGAAAGAAGGACTCCTAAACTCATTCATTAAGGGTTGTGATTTGGGAGGAGAACAGCAAAAAAAACCCAACCAAACCCTAACCCCAAAATGA
>NW_010132034.1:0-10558 GCF_000699245.1 Pterocles gutturalis | reverse complement strand
AACCCCCCCCCCCAAAAAAAAAAAAAAAACAACCAAACCCCAGAGGAAAAAAAATGTCCACATTTTTCTACATGCTTAATGACCTGAGCCAGTTCACTAAGGGGTCAGAAGATGGCTAGAGACTGGGAAAGAAGAGGTGGGAGATAATATTCGTGTGTTGGGATCCGCTAGACCAGAGCAGCTGCACCACCAGAGAGCTCTCAGGGAGCCACAGAGGAGCACATTTGGGTCCTTAATTACCCATGGATTTTAACAGCAAATTAAAATTCCAAATGGGGATTAGATGACTAAATACTTTTGTGGATCTGGACCATACACATTAACATAATGTCTGCACTTAGACTCCAAAGAAACCTGAGGTCATCAGCTGTGACGTGCTATCAGAAGATGTCAGCCTGCTGTCTACCAGGCTGCTCCACTAACATCTGTCCTGTAGGATCTTAGAAGGGCAGGATAGAGACGGGTCTGGTGGTACCTTCTAATAGAACTGAAATGTAAGATGGAAATGTTGTAACCAATTTTTTTATTTTCTTATATTGTAGATCAGAGAATAAAAAACTGATTTATTTCCAACATCAAAATAGTGAAATAATTAACTTTCTCCAAAGCTTTATTTCATTTCCTGTGATAAAGTTCTGTAGTTGAGGTTAATAATGTATCCAAGTTGTCTTTATTGTTCTGTTGTTTTTAGTTACCAAAGGATTAGAAAGCAGTTTTGTTACAGAAACGAAGATAGATTCGGTATTATTATAAGCCTTTCAGTTAATCTTTAAACTCCTAGTTATCTATTCATGTTTAGTTTTACAATTGTGGTCCTACAATTTTAATTCATATATAAATATGTAGGAATTTGTGTTGTAATATCATTTCCACATTGATCCTGACTTATTTTGCTGTCAATGAGCATCAAGGAATCAGAATTATTAGAAATTTACAAGAACATTAACAGGTGAACCTGGAAGTCTGACCTGGCTGTTCTTCATTAATGCTGGATCTCACAAGGCATAGTTACGATAGGTAAGAGCTGTGACCACAGCTTTGTCCTTTTTAGTTGTGTCTCTCAAACTGAGATGAGAGCTAAAATGGCTGATGACCGTCAACAGTAGTGAGTTTCACAAGGTGATTTGTTTTTTTCCCCAAACCACAAAAAGTATGTTTCTGTGAATGGCTTCAGTAGTAGTGGCTCAATGATGGTAGATTTTTGTTTAGATGGATTTGTTGAAAGGTTGCTTGGATTAAGTATTATCTGTTCTATTTTCAGTCAAAGAAAATAGCTGTTATTTTGCAGTAACATTTAATAAAGGCTTTCTGCAAAATAGTCAATGGTGTTAGATTATATCTCTGTTACAACATTAGTAACGGAAAACGACAACCTGAAAAATAAGGTGAAATCAAGATGTTTTTATTTAGAGGAATAATTTTGATTTCCCAGAAAATAATAAGCCCATCACTATATGCTACTTTGCATTTACTTCTGAAAATGCAAAATAACAATATTGTCTGTCTTCTTAATTCTGTTTGACAATAACAAAATAAATTTGTTATTGTTTATTAGATATTTTCAGAGAAGTGAGCTAACTTTGATTTGAATTTCAAATATAACCTTTTTAAAAAACATAGAGATATTAATTTGAAATATTGATAAGAAATTTACAGTTAAGAACATCTAATTGTAGTCACTGGTCTCACATTAACAGGCACTTGCTGTTTGTTTTTTGGAAATTACAATTTTTACAAGAATTGAAATCACAATGAGCTGACACTTTCAGGTGTATTTCAGCATACGTCATTTTTGCATATGAAAGAATAAATACATAGAGGTATTTGAAAGCAAAACAAAACAAAGCAAAACAGTATCTTTATTTTAGAAAAACCTTTAATTGTTCACAGGAGTAACAGCTTCTTGATCATAGAGCCTTTAGGCACTTGAATTTGAGCAATTATAGCTAACTTTTAAATTATACCTAATTTGAGCAATACATCATGGTTTCATACATCTCGAAGCTTTATTGCAAAAACATATTAAAAAGGTTCTTTTACAATCATTCCATTAAATAAAATTTTGGTTGTGGAAGAAGAGGCGGAGGAAGAATGAAAAGTATAGACATTATATTACCATATAAGGAAGATCAAATTTTTGTCTTAAATACATGGTGGGAAGTTGCAGAGAAGTCAGAGCCAGACCTTTTTAAGAAGTGATTTAGAAAGATTTTTTTTTTTTTTTTTTTTTTGCAATTAGGGGATTCAAAAGAGGAAAGGATTGCCCAGAGAGGTTGTGGAATATCCATCCATGGCTAAGCAAGGATCAGAGGTACATGATTTAACTTTAAATTTGGATCTAACTTTGAAGTTGGCTCTGCTTTGAGCAGGAAGTTGGATCACATGACCCCTGACTTCCCTTGCTATCTAAAATTTTCTGAGTTCATGATTTCAACTATAGCCTGAAAATCAAAATTACAAATTGGAAAAGAACAAAATGTTAACTGGAGTTCAAATAAGTGGTGTGGGATTTGCAATCTAAATTAACACTGTGTAAGAAGGGGCAGTGTTCTGTTCAGTCTTAGCCTCACGCTTGATTTACTGCAGTATCGTGATTTCAAGTGTACAGCTTCCATTTATCTGGGAAAATTCCCAAAGTTTAGCTGTGCAAACCACGAATGTTTGGTAATACGATAGGGATAAATTCACTCCTGAATTCTTCTTTCCCTCAAGCTTTCCCTCTCTAGACCACATAGATAATTTACTAAGTTTTGTGAGCAAAGAGTCCAGATTTGAAACACTTCTGCAGGGAAGAGTGTCCAAGTACAACACCGGATCTGTAGGCAGCTGCAGGGTGCATTTATCAAGGTAGTAAGTATGTACACTGACTATGTAAGAAGATTGGGCTGGGGACAGGCAGCATTGGCTGAATCAGGATTAGCTGGTTTTAGATTAAATATATATTCAAATATTTTCATAAATTTGAATCGCACTGCTTATATTTGTCTAATAAACCTGGAATTAATTTGTTCATGGTGAATATAAGTTGACTAAACCACTGCTTAGTGATAAGAGTATTTTTCCTTTTCAAAAGCTGCAGACAGAATGCCTTCAGATATCTTGTGCAAAGCATTTGACACTGGCCAGCGCGACATCCTTGTCTCTAAATTGGAGAAACATGGATTTGACGGAAGAACCATTTGGTGGATAAGGAATTGGCTGGATGGCCACACTCAGAGAGTTGCGGTCAATGGCTCAATGTCCAAGTGGAGACCAGTGATGAGTGGAGTTCTGCAGGGGTCGGCACTGGGACCAGTGGTGTTTAACATCTTTGTTGGAGACATGGACAGTGGGATTGCACCCTCAGCAAGTTTGCCAATGACACCAAGCTGTGTGGTGTGGTCGACACGTTGGAGGGAAAGGAAGCCATCCAGGGGCACCTTGACTGGCTTGAGAGGCGGGCCTGTGCAAACCTCATGAAGTTCAACAAAGCCAAATGCAAGGGCCTGCACATGGGTTCAGGCAATCCCAAGCACAAATACAGGCTGGAATTCTGAGCAGGAAATGGATTGAGAGCAGCCCTGAGGAGAAGCACTTGGGGATGTTGGTTGATGGGAAGCTGAACATGAGCCAGCAACCCAGAAAGCCAACCGTGTCCTGGGCTGCATCAATAGAAGTGTGGCCAGCAACTTGAAGGAGGTGATTCTCCCCCTCCACTCCACTCTCATGAGACCCCACTTGGTGTACTGCATCCAGCTCTGAGGTTCTCAACATGAGAAAAACATGGACCTGTTGTAACAAGCCCAGAGAGGGCCACAGAGATTATCAGAGGGCTGGAGCACCTCCCCTATGAGGACAGGCTGAGAGAGTTGGGGTTGTTCAGCCTGGAGAAAAGAAGGCTCCAGGGAGAACTTAGTGAAACCTGTCAATACTTAAAGGGGGCTATAGGAAAGATGGGGAGGGAGTCCTTATCAAGGAGTGTGGTGATAGCATGAGGGGTAATGGTTTTAAGCTGAAAGAGGGTGGATTTGGGTTAGATATTAAGAATAAATTTTTTACTGTGAGGATGGTGAGACACTGGAACAGGTTGCCCAGAGAAGCTGTGGATGCCTCATCCCTGGAGGGGTTCAAGGCCAGGTTGGATGAAGCTTTGAGCAACCTGGGCTAGTGGGAGGTGTCCCTGCCCATTTCAAGGGGGTTGGAATTAGACGATCTTTAAGGTCCTTTCCAACCCAAACCATTCCACGATTCTATGATCTTTATTAAATCAATCACAAAAATATCCGGATATCAAAGGGAAAAAATTGTGACTGAACTTGATTGAGTAGAAGCAACTTTATTTACATTGCTTTTAGCTTGAACCATAAATTTAACGTGAGGGGACAAAGCAATCCAAGTAAATGAAAAAATCAGATCTATTATGTTCACTTCAGCATATATCTGAAATGCCAGTGCATTTTATTAAACATTTCAGATGTTATGATGCATCTCTTCAGAGCCGTGATATGAATTTTTTTTTATCATGGAAGCCAATGATCAAAGACAAATGTCTTTACATAATTTCCTTCCTTTTCTGAAAGACAAGGTTCTTGCATCTCTTAGGAGGAAAAGTAGTTTGACTTCCTTTTCTCATTGAAAGATAACGGGAGATGGATGGCCAAATATTTATTGAGTATACATTGTTGTGTATATACATCAGGGATTGCATTCAGAAGTCCATTTAATGAACTGTATATCCTGAAGCATTTTAAGAAATATGACTACATCTATTGATTTTGGGATACTAATGTATCACGGTTTCTTCATATATTTTGTAGAATAATATTCTAACTACTGTTACTGAAATATATTTAGTGAATCATCAGCTATATCCTTAGACTTCTGAGTTGATGAAAATTCCAGTGTTTTATTGAATGGCTGTGAGATTATCAGGTTGTCATCTTCCAGGATTTTTCTAAGCGCAAGAGAAGAGTCAAAAGACACAGAAATGGCAGAAAAAAATATTTTATAGTGTTTTCATGCCTCAACAAAAAGGTGGTTGTGTATTGGCAGGTTTCCATATCTTTGTTGAACTCCGCATTTGGCATCTGCTTGGCTTCTACAAAACCTCCCGGTCTCAGCATCGACGCTGGTTGCTCTCATAGCATGAAATTGCACAATGTAAGTAGGAAGTGCTTCTCAGAGCAATTGGGTAATGAAATAATCCCCCATTGCAAAAAGGTTTTTGCAATATGAGTTAACAGGAATACTATATGAAAAATATTGATTTTGCCCATTCAACTGATAAGAAAATCACTGGATGAAGTGGTAATCAGCACTGCCACCCTTAAGTGCTCAGCGCCAGGAGTGGAACTCATCAGGCTGATGCACATTCTTTAAGGTCTTTCTATTCATAGACAGGGGGTTGTTCAGTGTCTCTACTGAGGTTAGTAACACCCACCACGCTGAGCAGTAGGTAATGCATGACATTAGAAAATGTAAGGGATAAAGGATCAAAGGATACCAGAAACCCTTCCTCTTGCCTTTGGAAGGTCCGAGTTGGGTACTGCCATAAAACTGGAAAATTAAAGTGATGTGGGCAACAGGCTGGAGCTTCCTTGTAAGGAGGATGTGGTAGCAGTGGCTTTTTCCTTTTGAACAGCAGTTTTGATTAGATTCTCAGCCGGGAAGGTTTTGAATCTATGTGATGAATAAGCACATTAGCCACCTGATTGTGGTATTTCCACTTCTCCCATCAAGTGGCCCCACTGTGCAGACAGGAATGAAAATCCTGGGGTCACAGAGTTAGGAAGAAGCATATCTCCAAACCGTTGTTAATTCATTCAGCCAAGGGTGAAGAGTCCTAGGCTGTTTGCACATCTAATACCAGCAAAAACACTCATAAAGCCTGCAAAAAATAGGACACCTCCCTCACCTGCCAAATGCTTTTTCAGAGATGGCTGAAAAACAGATAAAAGGCTTATTAGAGACTGTGCCTAGTGGATCAGAGTAAGTAAATCTGCTTCTGGTTAGCTATCAAACTACAAGAAGATCAATGGACAACTATACTTCAGTAGTTATTTCTTTTTTTTAAATCCATATTATGTTAGCTGGTCAATGCATTAAGCTAAAGTTACAGATCTGCAAATAACAACAGATGCACATCAAGTTCATAATGTAATCTATGAAATTCATTCACACCAGGATATGATTTACAAGGAGTCTATTAATTGGGGAATAAATGTTATTTTACATTTATAGAATATATTTCAATAATTCTGGAGCTCCAACTCCTGGGTTTTGAAGGATCTTTTTTTATTCAATACAAAACCTACATCTTTCCCAGTTTCTGTGATTTTATTGTATCAAGCATACTACTCAATAACCCTGTCAAAATTTCTTCAGACCTGTGACGTTGTCCATTCTGCTTGTAGTCTGAAGCAAATGTGGTTACTGGTGGGGACTTTTTAACTCTTTGAAAAATGCTGTTTTGGGAACAGAACCTTCACTGCTTTTAACCACCATAGATCTACAGATCAAAGGCAAAGAAGACAGTTTGCCAATTAACACTATGTAAAGACTTGGACAAAAGCACTGTCCTTTTCACACGGCTCATCCCTCAAGAGCATGGGACACACCATGCCTTGCTGAAATTGGACATCCATTTAAGAAAGGTGTTGTATTAAAAGGCAATGAGAATTTATCTTGGAGGTCGCTCGTGACCCATTTCATGTTTCTTGTGATTCTTTTTTTTTTTCTCTTTCAAATAAGGCAATATTCTTCTCCTCAAATAGTCCAAGGTTAACAGTATTCCTTAGAGTCTCATAATATTTTGCTGATTGGTTATACACCAATCAATTTTTTTCCACAGAAAAGCCTTCAATTAACCCCCCAGTGATTGGGAGGTGGAATTTCCAGATTAGTGTTGGAGAATTCCACCTCCTATCACCAGGGGTTTAATTGAAAACTTTTCTGAGAAAAATTAATTGGTGCAAAAACATCAGTAAAATAAGCTAAAACGCAGGGAACACTATTAATTTCAGCCTATTTAAAGGAAAGAAAAAAATTAAATGGGAACATTGAACAAGAAATAAACAAAATTATTACAGCAATGTCGAGATTAAAAGGAGACTTGTGAAATGGCTATGCAAAGTCACAAAATGCAGGAAAACTTACCTTTAATTTAAATTACAATATGCTAAAAGCAAGCAAGAAAAATTAGCTTCTTTTAGAAACTATTTCACAATCAGGTGATTTACTTCAGATTCAGAAACATAAATCACATTTTAATAATCTCTTTCCCAGTATGAAGTCTCTATACAATCTGATATGTAGATTTTTTTTTAAGTAGATACTTTCTTTGCATAACAAGAAGCTGCAACAAATTAAATGGAGCCCAGGAAATCTTATAATGCAGCTGGGTAATGAAGGAAAAGTGCAATTTGAATCTACTATTGCAAATATACATATCTTTGCTAATAATGAGAAACATCCAGTGTGAATGGATGTATCTGTGTGCAATAAACCTGTCTGAATACGGTATCCTTAATATTGTTCAGAGACTTTTTTTTTGCATAAAGCATAATAGACTTTGACCTGTAAATTGTGAAAAAAGATTAAGATATGCATCAGCAGAGAGATTTATGTTTAGTGTTGACAAATTATTCATTAAAGTTTTATGTAACAGCCCCAGAGAGAGTATTAAATAAGATTATTATGGCAGTTCTTATAAGTGTATTAATCTTGACTGAGAAGATGTTGTGATAAAGTTTAGGACTGTTTACCTACAAAGCTTGTTTAATTAGAAAAAATATAAATAAATGGTCTCCATTTGTCATATTTCACAAATTTTATCTTTATTGCCCTCTCCCAATATTGTGGAATATCAACATCAATAAAGTAAATCTATTACATGCAATTTGACAAATCATTTCTTTAATGATTTCTAAATATGGAGAAAGATATAAAATTTGCTTCTGAAATTAACATCACTTTTTTCCTTGTGAAAATCCTATTTTGAGCAGAAATAGCTTTGTATCTCGAGTGATCATTAGTAAATAAACAAGGTAATTATCTCTGAAGAAGTTAGTTTCAGTGAAAAACAACCGTGTATTCCTACTATAAAACACAGCACTTTGTGTTATACTCGGCTATACATTATACTTTTCTGCTGTCAGGTGAAAATTCAACCAATGGCTATTTGATTACTTTGGAAACATTTGAATTGATCTTTATTACCTAATCGTGTACATCTCTAAGGAAGATGTATTACTAGTCTTCTTGGAAGAACTGAACAACTCCTGGAATATGTAACACAGGCAGGCAGAAGAGAGAGAAAAACACATTCCCAAAGGAAAAAAGGCTACTGAGTTTGGGAGAAAGAAGGACAATACTATTTAAAAAAAAAAAAAAAGTTTTCTTCTCAACTGATGTGTCACCTTGCAAGTGTCCAGAGGAACAGGAGCTTGTTTAATAACCACTGAATACCTCCAGATTATCTACAGATAGTAATACTTGCTATAATTTAATTATTTAGAGCAATATCTTTATTTAAAATGCTCAGTGTGCATATGAAGTGCAGAAAATCAAGACTTGATTTCCTTTTTCTGAATACTGGTTGGTCATCTTAGCTGAGACTTCCAGTAGCAGTCCGTGGAAGTTCTCTTGTTGATTAAAGCTCGGAACTAGAGTGTTTGGATTCAGAGTCCTGAAGGCAAGACTTTATAAGCATATTTGAAGAACAAACACCACTGAGCTGCACTCTCTGCTTCTTGCTTTGACTTTAGCCCAGAAAAAAGAAGCTTTTTTTTTTTAAATGAAGGAAAAGTATTTTATTACCTGTACACATTTCATGTAAAACCACTAATGTAATATTAAAATATCTTCTGAAAGATTCCAGTAGGAAGGATGAGTCTCCTCTGCGTGTAGAACTTCTATTTTTCCCAATTGCATCATGGATTTCATCCTACCACAGAACTAACCTGTACAGGCACTTTAGCAATTTCTCATCAGTGTTTTAATACAGAAACTGGTGCAGTGTGGTTTGAACTATGCTGTTGTGAGTGGCCTCACAATTGATTGAATGAGTTTAAACAAATAATAAGATAAGAGTGGCTATGGCTCTTATCATTGTTTTTGGGTGGGGAAGAGTGTTTGGGGTTGGTTGGTTTGTTTGTTTGTTTTTGTTTTTTCTTGAGCCTTTATATTGCCTTTATGTGTTTTTACACTGAATCAGTGAATTCTGTATGTTTCAATGTGAAGTGTTGCACACGGGAAGACTGTCACCATATGCATGAAAAAGATGGCATCTCCTTTTATTTTTCTTTCTACAGTAACACTGAAAAAAGGAGGAAATAAAAAAAATGTTTTTGTCATGTGTCTGTAGGACAAAATTACAAACATAGTTTCCAGCTACACAGGACTATGCATTTTCTTGATGAATTCAGTTATAGGAGGAAAAAAACCCCTTTTGTCCAAGTATTTTCTTCAATCCTCTCCTCTCCTTTGCTTTCTTTTGGATTTATAGTTTTTAGGAAAATTATTTATTTAAAACCTGAAAAGAGATAGAGGGTGACAATCTAACAAGAAAAAATGTTGTCCTTTATATTATTCTAGCAGCAGCCCTGGGAAACTCATGCAGTTTATAGCAGATGCAGATTCCTCCATAACCTTTCTTCATCATTCATACGGCTCTGATTCAAAGCTGCATGGAAAACAAAGATTTCGCAATGATTCCCTTACACAAAAACATTTTCATTGGAAAGAAAGCATTTGTTCTCTATCACTCTGGATAACTGATGCTATTTTTGGGTAATTAACACACTGTCCTGCTCTTCTGGTTCCATAAGAATGATACACAGGAACAATCATGCTTCTCATTAAAGCTGACTCATTTCCAGGAGCTATGCACTTAAAACAGTGGCAAAGAAAACCCTCAACTGATCAAAATTAGGTGTCTCAGGTCTCATCCTCCAGTTATCCGAAAGCATGAGTGGTTGTATTGGAAAAATAGCATAACTGAGCCCAGTTATTTTCTCCAGCTTTATTGTGACGGTGAAGCTGAACAATCAGAGACATCCAGCAAGGAGGGGCAAAACTCACATTCTGGTGTGAATCTAAACTCCAATGGAATAAATTTATGCACTTCTATTTGAGCAGAAGATATCGCCTGGAAAGTCACATACAAGTCACATAGTCAAAGCACTAGTTTTCTTCCCATGCTAATATTCCGAAATGTTCCAGTTGTGTTAAAGACTATTCTAGCACTGAGTATATTCACTTTTGTATCATGTCTGTCATACAGTCTAACTCTCACTATCAGAAATTATATCAATTTATTGTATGGACACTCTTATTTCTGCTTTTTATTCCATCATTTCTTGCATTCTAAACTTCTCTTTTGACCTTCCTTTCCCCATTTGCATACATAATCCTCATTTTTTTTATTCTAAATCAATTCCTATAATCCCTTACTGTGTTATAGCATTTGTCATCAATAGAAATGAAATCCACAACATGTTGAAGGAAAGAGAATTTGCAGGTACTGGTTTCTAACAGCAAGTTGTAACAGAATCCCACAGAATCACAGAATCACAGAATG
>NW_010132033.1:0-580 GCF_000699245.1 Pterocles gutturalis | reverse complement strand
CCCAGCAGCCTGGCCAGTGCCTCCCAGTGCCCTCCCAGCACGTCCCACTGCTCCCCAGTAACCTCCCAGTGCCCTCCCAGCACCTCCCAGTGCCCTCCCAGTTCCTCCCAGTACCCCTCCAGCACCTCCCAGTGCCCTCCCAGCACGTCCCAGTGTCCTCCCAGTGCCCTCCCAGTGCCTCCCAATACCCCTCCAGTGCCTTGCCAGTGCTCCCAGTACCCCTCCACTGCCTCCCAGTGCCCTCCCAGCATGTCCCACTGCTCCCCAGTAACCTCCCAGTGCCTCCCAGTTCCTCCCAGTACCCCTCCAGTGCTTCCCAGTGACAGTCCCCCTCCAGTGCTCCCCAGTGACCTCCCAGCATGTCCCGCTGCTCCCCAGTAACCTCCCAGTGCCTCCCAGTGCTCCCCAGTACCCCTCCAGTGCCTTCCCAGTGCTCCCAGTGCTCCCAGTCCCACCTGGAAGTGCAGGATCTTGGCGTAGGTCTCGAGCAGGCTGTCAGCGAAGAAGGGCGGGCGCCCGAAGAACATCTCGAAGGCCAGCACCCCCAGCGCCCACCAGTCGCACTCGGGCCCGTAGCTGC
>NW_010132032.1:0-465 GCF_000699245.1 Pterocles gutturalis | reverse complement strand
CATCTTCCTAAAGGTGTATGATACTGCATCTTGGTGAACAGTGTCCTTTCCCAACATTTATCTCTAACCATTGTTTCTGTTTTGTTTACTGAAGTTGTGTTGATGGCAATGAAAAAAAAACAAACTTGGTGAATGAGGAAATAGTTGGTTGTAATAGTCATCAGGATGATTGGTTTAATTTGTTCCTAAATGGCAACAGGGAAGAAGCCATAAGAGTAAAGGAATTTCCAAAGAAAAGTGATGTCAAATTTCATTGTCAAATTCTTGCTTTGGAGAAGAAAACTCATGAGGATTCCCCACCAAGGCTTGAGATCAGGGAGGCATGGCTTAGGAGCTTGAAAGAGAAGCTAGGCACACTGCCTGTGTTAAACTGTCACAAAAGTCCGGTGAAACCTCCGACTCAGTTGTTGTAGTTGCACTTTGAAAGATGGTTTGCTTTTTTCCAGCCTAATATCGGACTTTGGT
>NW_010132031.1:14509-17677 GCF_000699245.1 Pterocles gutturalis | reverse complement strand
ATGGCTGGGGGGGGTCACAGCGATGGCTGGGGGGGTCACAGCTCACACCTTCATCTCCTTCTGCTGCCAACCCCACGGCAGACCCAGCTCCTGCCCAGCCTGCAGCTGGGGAGCCAGCCCCAGGGCAGTGCTCGGGGGCTTCACGAACGGTGATGGTTCTGTCAGCATCCCCCGGTGCCCCGGCAGCTCTCCCCTCAAGTCTGCAGCTCTAGGAAAACGGGCAGGAGTCTCCCAAAGCTCACAGAGCCACCAAAGAGCTGCCGAGAGCTTTGCTCAGCCCCGGCAGGGTCTGAAGCCCCAGAGCCCCAGCGCTCCCCAAAAACGCCCGGGTGGTTATTTCCCAGCTGAGCAAAAAGACGCTGTTGTACAGCGGTCTGCTCGCTGAGTCTGCCATCATGCAAACAGCGCGGTGGGCTGCGTCCAGCGCCAGCGGAGGGGTCGCCACTGTCACAGCTGAAGGCATCTGCTCGCTCCCCGTTTTCTCTTGGCTGCACCGACCGTGCAGGTTGAAGCGTGGAAGGGTGAGTGCCAAGCATTACGGTGTGAAGCCATTTTCCATTAAGAGCTCTTGTTTTTCATGGCTTGTAAAAGTTACCACTCCCCGCCTCCAGCCCGTTGGGGTGAGATTTGTCACGCTGGTTCCTAAGCCACTGGTGTCGTATCAGTAGCAGCAATTACTCATCTGGCTTTTGTCACGGAAGATAACAGATATCCACAGAAAGTTGTCATCTCTGCGGGGAAGGTGGCAAAAGAGAGGACTTCTGCCCCGCAGCCCGGCAGAGGCACAGTCCAGGAGGAAATTCGTGAGCAACGCCCGTACCCAGACACCCACAAACACCCACCCAAACGCAGGCATTTAGTGTGGTCCCGCAGGGCTGGTTTTCACACAGCCGAGCATGAAAATGTGACCAGCAGCAGCAGCCAATTAAGACGTTTTCCAGATCCGTCCTGGGTACAAGTGTAAATTCTAAACCTGCTTATAAAACCAACACCACCTGACCCTTTGGACTTGCTGCGGACGTCCTGAGCAAGACACTGAGCCCCGGGCTCGCACAAGCAAACGCCATCTACAACCAGGGACAGCTCTGCTCGCCACGTCAAGAACTGGCTCCCCGGCGCTTACGGAGCCTGCACGCAAGCTCCGATTCAGCGGAATAAGAAAAGAATTGGTTTTTTAATTAAAAAAAAATTACAAGGAACCTTTAGACGCAAGCAACTGAGGTAGTGAGATATTATGATTGAAATTTCACATGAGCAAATGCCAAATGTGCCAAGTGCAGAGTCCCAGCCCGTCCCATCCGCATCCCATGTGCGTAACGTGCCCCGTGTCCCGCTTTACAGACTGCCACGAAGTGAGGCAGAAAGGGGCTTCATTAGCTTCTATGGAAAATACAACTTTGAACATCCTATTTTTGTTTAGTTTAAATCTTAACCATAATATTTATATGAATGCTATTTATTATAATTTATTATACAGTAAAAGTAAAATAAAATAAACTTGTGTTAGGCTGTTTTAAAAACAAAAACCACAGACTAGATAAGAGAGACTGAAGACATTTTTCATGTGGAGAGATGGCTGGGGGTCACTAGACACTAAAAGAAGACACCGCAATTTGCTCCTACACCAAGGAACAATAAAAAGGTGTTTAAACACTTAGATGAGGAGTTGTGAAGGCAGAGCAGGATTAATTCCACAGGAAAGAATAATTCCTCACTCCTCCACTTGAGCACAAAAAGAAACATAAAAAACCACAACCCTGTCTCATTTCTGTATGAAAAAAATAGTCTTTTTTGTGCTTTGAAACAGGATGTTGCTTTTTCACATCCATTAATTTATTTACCAAACACTGAATCTCCCCATAGATTTTCAGGTTAATAACATAATTTTGCTTGGACAAGTCCTTGTTCTGCTATCAAACGCTGAAACGCCATTCAACCCCAGGCTAACGACCCCAAGGGTTGGAGGATGCACCACCTCTGTACCTGATTCCAGGGATTATCGCATTATTGCCAAGTATGTCACTCCCCAGCAGCCGCCCAGTCCCAAACTCTTCCCACCTTGAGACAAAACAACTGACCCTGCATAAAGCGGAAAAAAATAAATGCCAATAGCTGCTAACAGCTTAAACCTTGCAAGGACGCTGCCGTCCCCACGGTGACTCGGAGGAGGAAGCCCAGCTGGGGTTTCCAGCAGCAGGAGAACTATGGCACTATAAGGTCAGGCAAAGCAAAGAATGGGAAATGGGCCAATCTAGGGTAAAATGGTCCTTTTTTAAGAAAATATAAGCTCACTGTTAAAAGGCAAGTTCTACTTTGTGTCCTCTTACGCAGACCTCTTCCTGCCTTGATACTCCCAGCCACAGCCAGCAGTGCTTGGCCTCCAGCAGCCAGCATCACCCGCGGGGCGTACCGCAGCCCCCAAGGCACGCATTGAGCAAGATCAGAGCTTGCCCTCGTGGCCAAGAAGGCCAGTGGCATCCTGGGGTGTATCAGAAGGGGGGTGGTCAGTAGGGCGAGAGAGGTTCTCCTCCCCCTCTACTCTGCCCTGGTGAGACCGCATCTGGAATATTGTGTCCAGTTCTGGGCCCCTCAGTTCCAGAGGGACAGGGAACTGCTGGAGAGAGTCCAGCGCAGAGCCACAAAGATGATGAAGGGAATGGAGCATCTCCCTGCTGAGGAAAGGCTGAGGGAGCTGGGTCTCTTTAGCCTGGAAAAGAGGAGACTGAGGGGTGACCTCATCAATGTTTATAAATACGTGAAGGGTGAGTGTCAGGAGGATGGAGCCAGGCTCTTCTCTGTGACATCCAGTGACAGGACAAGGGGCAATGGGTTCAAGCTGGAACATAGGAGGTTCCACTTGAATATGAGAAAAAACTTCTTCACGGTGAGGGTGACAGAGCACTGGAACAGGCTGCCCAGAGAGGGTGTGGAGTCTCCTTCTCTGGAGACATTCAAAGCCCGCCTGGATGCGTTCCTGTGGGATCTGATCTGGGTGTCCTGCTCCGGCAGGGGGATTGGACTGGATGATCTTTCGAGGTCCCTTCCAATCTCTAACATTCTGTGATTCTGGGATTCTGTGAACCGGGGCAGGGGGGACAACGCGTGTCTGGGACACAGTGGGCTGGTCTGGCGGCACCCGGGGAGAGTGGGGAGCACGTCTTGGGGCAC